>NC_137636.1:13424309-13719053 GCF_963383615.2 Lipophrys pholis | reverse complement strand
CTCAGTCTTTCTTTTTGGATGGCGGGAACTGAAACATCCTCAAAGGGTCCGTTGACGTAGAGACCTTCGACTTGTAATGTCTTGGCCCTCTTTGACGTATTTCTCACTTTGTTTCCAAAGTTTTCAAGTGACCTGTCCTCACCTTTTAAAAGCTTTAGCGTTTAGTTCAAGGTGTTTTATAATGAAAACAGCTTCACTGGGCTGATGCGGTCCACTCAACAATTGTAATTCTGTACTGAAACAAGCCAACGCACACTGCGTACACTGTGGGTTTTCTGTTCCACCCACTCACCCAGCAGGCAAGCGGAGCTGTTTCCCTGACCGCATACCATGCCGGTCATTTGCTTTTTGGTCCCACTGCTTACTCAGTCATGTAATGGTCATCAAAATTGTTGCAGATAGAAATGGCCCCCACAGCGACCCCTGAATAATGCTTTCATGAAAGTGCTCTAAGATGCAGTGGAACTAATGGTTACTAGAAAGAAAAATCACAAACACTTTGTCGTGGTTGATTTAATCTGTGGTAAATGTCTTCGTGGGTTTCGGGAAAGCAGTGTGGGTTTTATTTGACTGACAACAATGTCATTTTGCAACACTGTGATAGGCGGGTGGCTGTTTTCGTCTCCACAGATCAACCAAGACATCTGCTCTGTTCACAATATAAATTGTTTTATCCTGCGTACTTCCAAGAAAGTGCTAAGTGGTAAACCATAATCCAGCCTCCAAAACAAATCCTTGTAAACGACAGCAGACACACAACTGGGCAGTTTTACTATGTATAAATTTAACAAAGAAAGCAGCACAATTTATTCATTTAACAGAGAACAAAATCCTTTTTTTTCTTGTGGATGAAAAATGTTTTGAGTTATTTCAATATTTCTGCTTTTGACTCCATTTGCTCTTGAGTATTTCACGATGATGCAGTTATTTATTACTGATGCAGTGATTTGTTCTGCTTGACGGAAAGAAAGGTTTGAGTTTGAATCTGCTAGTTAACAGGGTGGTGGGTTCATGAGTGGAGTTTGCATGTTCTTTCTGTACTTTTGTCGGGTTCTCTCCAGATACGGACTTCTGTCCGCAGTCCACCCTCAGATTTTGTTGGCTCTTTCAGCAATACTTAATACTGCCTGCCTACATGCTGAATTGTCCTTGGGCAAGACACTGAACCCTGTCAAGAGAAGCGTTATATAAAACCCATGCATTATTAAAATTATTATTATTATTAATACCAATACCAATCATTTTTAGCACATGCTAACTTCTCTTCAGATAGATAGATAGATGTTGGGAGGGAAGGGTTTCCCGAAGCAAGGGGCAACAAAAAGCTTTGGATCTCATAATGGTCAAACATGTCTGAAGCACAAACGGTGGATGGAGACAGCAGACGCGCCGGTACAAGTGGTGACATCTGACAGGTATGGAGGTGCAAGGTTGGTAACTGTTCTGAAGGTGTGAAGCAGGATTTTTAAAGTCAGTGTGTCGTTTGAAGAGAAGCCAGTTCGACCAGTTCTTGATCAGTTTGAGCATGAGAACGAGGTTATAGGAAATTAGAACAGGCGTGTTATTGACATAGGTGTGAAATGACAGAGTGCTCTTGAAAATGACACCAAGAAACTCGACCTGAAAGTGGAAAAATGGAAAAGTTGGTGCTTGTGAGGAAAAAACTGCTAAATTTTGTGGAGGATGTATTTGGTGCCTGTTAAGAGGACCTGAGACCATCACATATGGCATGAAAGCAAATGACTTTTGTCAGCATTGAATCAAGTTTTGATTTCCTTTTACCATAGACGTATGGTTAGCTTCCCAAGGGGTCATGAGCGCTGCAATAATCACCTGCAGTGGCCAATAAACACATTGTCATGTTTAAGAAATTGTGTTCAAATGCAGCTTTTAGACACAATGTGTTATCCTGCTGGGAGTACCTGATAGAAGATGGTACTCTGTGGTCATAAAGAGATTAACAGGGTTGGCAACATTACTCAAGTAGTGGGTGATATTTAGACTAAGCTCAGTTAATGCTTAGGGGCCTAAAGTGTGTCAATACTGTAGGGGTTTTGTCAAGATTAACTGTGTGACTGGCTGGTTATCTATTTGTTTTCAAAGTGTTTAACAAGGTACTCCTAAAGAAGTGTCTGGTGTGTGTATATTGTAATTTTATGAAAGTGAGAAACATCCACCGCAGACAGGCTCTGGAACCACATGTGACCTCAGCATAGGAACTATATGTCTACTGGATTGTTATGTTGAGTAGAAAAACAAGTTTTGTACAGTTTGATACATATGACAACATTTTACAGAGTTCATATCAATGGGATGCTTTCTATTTCTAATCTTTTGCCTTGAATTAGTTGCTGGGTAGACATTTGATTTCATTTTCTAACTGATTAATTTCTGCTTCTTCCCATCGACGGTGAGAAAAACTGCTCTCGATAGATAGTCCGTAGAATGTTGTGCACTTGCAACCATATTTTGTGCTCGGTGGGGTCAGAAGGTGAAATTAGGGAGAGGTGTGTTAATTCCTGGTACATGAGCCAGGCTCGAGAAGTGGGAGTTCAATACATGAATCAGCTGCACTTTAGGTTGGGTCGCAGGCATTCTGTTGAATATAGAGCCAATGTGATACGTGCCTTTTGCCTCATTTCCACCGCACAAAAAGTGCAGGGATGGAACGGGGCGATACGGCAACTTCCATGTTGGGGCCGGGAGCAGGTTCTGGAACTCCGGCGTCGGGGAACCCGGAGCTCCAGAGCCGGCCAGTGTGTGCGGACACCCTAACCCTAACCCTAAAAAAACAGTGTGCAAAGCTGAATATGTCAACAACAGAGGATTCATATGGCTGACGTATAAAAAAAGTGAGAACGTGTAGTAAATCTGACCAATCAGCAGCCGGCTCCTCAAAACTGGACCCGTTCAGTTGTCCTGAGCACCCTGACGGAAGGGTGGCCGAAAAGCGTTAGACCCTTGGAGCTGTTATTTCCGTACCATCACCAATTCTTGCCGTGGAAACCTGAACCGTACCGGACCATCCCGTTCCATCCCGTTCCATCCCTGCACTTTGTGTGCGGTGGAAACGGGGCTATAGTCTCCATTGCAATAATGCTTGAAGCCCATATTTTTAATGATGACTTGACAGCTTAGTCACAGTTAGTGGGTGAGAGTTACATGCAAATGACCGAAATTGTAAACCCCTCTGTCTGATTGTATTTGCAATGATAGCACAGAGAATCGCGGATGACATTATTTTGGGTGTAAACAGGAAACATGCTTGCACACGCACCCACATACTTTTTTTAGTGTATTGACTGACGTTTCCTGGAGGTGTATTGTCACTTTAAAGAAACATAACTTAAGCATTTATAAATAAGAAATAGAAATAAGTAATTTATTTTTGTCCTTTTCTAAGAAATATGTAAAAGTTGCCTATAGAGGGACCATCTTTTTGTTCCTACACGCAAGGGCCTATCACCATATTAGAATCAGAATTAGAAAACGTTTTTTTTAATTCCCAAACAGCCAATTTGATGTTCACAGCCTGTCCGTTCATAACTCGTACACTTCCCATGCAAATTCAGACAACGCACATATGGAAGGAAGACGTGGGTTCAAGGTGTGCTCCAGTGAATAAGTAATCCTAAATAATTTAAGTTTAAAAAATAAAGAAAGCCTCCTCAGTCAGAAGAAACTTTAATGTTAAATTCAAAATAAAAGACCTCAATTAAAGAATCAAATGCCACTTTACACACACTTGTTTTGTTTCTGACGAAAATAAAAAATGTTCCAGCATAAAATAAAAATAAAAAAAACCTGCTTCCCGGCCCCACATTCTCTGATGGAGGAATGTGACCTGACTTGACTAAATTGTAAACATTTGTGTCATTTCTCTTGTCGAGAACGCTGACTTCTTGAACTCCTCCCCTTTCCCCCAAATCCCTGCTGTAATGAGGAACATGGCTTGCATTTCCAGAATGGATGCCCCAAGTTATTCAAAAAATGTGTAAACTGCGGGTGTCATGTGTTGATAAATCCACAATGCCTCAAAACAAATGGAGTCATTTTGACAGGAATCTACATAGAAATGTTGTCTATTGTGTCAGAGCTAAACCCAAAGGCTTAGTTAAAACTGAGTCAGGTTCAACCGACTAAAAAGGGGACCCACCCTTTTAGTTATGACGAGTCCTATTTGGCCTTATTCTGCATTTGTGGAAGCAATTCATGACCAAGCTTAACTGCATTGCTCACATTCGGCAGTATGGCTGCGCGCCAAACCACAGACCGATGGAAGAATGCAGCCAAATTGTGTCACTTGACTGATCGACTCAAGTGACCGTCAGTTGACATGTCGCTGTGCACGTCGCTCTTGTTTGTAAAACTCCAAGAGAGAAGCTAAACAGTGCATTCCAGATAGAAGAAGCCATTCCAGGCAGATGGAGAATGGGATCATGTGTTTGTCAGGAAGATCCACAGATGAGTAATCAATGCTTTATGTGCCAGTGAAGCTAAACACATCAGGAAACAAAGCTGGGGCTGTCAAGCCAGCAGGACTTTCCATCCTGAAAAGCACTGTGAACTAACCAGGAAATGGGAATACACAGGATGAAATCACGCCACAGCACACTGGAGAGTCCACATCCACAAACCAAATAGATGAAATACAGTAAAAGCTTTCACACTTGCAGGAAAAGTTTTTTTCCCCCCAGTACACACAAGTCTGAGGATTGTAATATAAAAGGGCGTTCCCCAAATAAACAAATGATGACGAGTGATTACGAACTCTGTTGCTGCCAGGAACTGACCAAAAACATCTACTCAAGATATGGTGCCAGCCGATTCGATCCAAGAGCAAAGTTTCGGGATACCCCGGTTATCCTGTACATTTCCTCTCTGATGCCGAGAGGGCAGGCTGCCTTCAGCTTGGCCACTGGTGAATACCACAGTGGCTAGTAAAAAAGAGCTGAGTGCTGCTGACACCAGGGCCTGTGGGTGGTGACATCATTTGTAACTACACAGTCAATGTCTTCGTGTATGCACTCCTTCTGCTTGAATATGTTTAATTTCATTTTTTGGGGGGGAGAATTACTTTTGTCATTTCGAGGCTTTAAGTAGTCGTCAAAATATAGCTGCAGTCTGTTTGCAAATGACTCAACTTACTTTCATGCTTCCTGATACTCAAACGTGAAGTATTACTGCAGTAGTTCCTTTTGGCTCTGGCATAGGAGGAATATAACCCAACTAGCAATGTACTGAGCCAGAGGTCTGGTTAATCATATACTTTCAGTTGGTAACATTTTCTTTTTTTTTTCTTTTGCAGTAATGGAAAAATGGATGGCTGTCTGTCAAAGACATGATGTGTAATAGTCACACCACAGAACGTTATAATATATTATCATATTTCATGTTTCGGAGATAATTTTTCTTAGCATAACATGAAAACGTAACACGGATAATGATTACTTCATAGTGTAATAATATCCCACACCAAAACAGTGCGTCGATGTGACAGTTTAACGTAGTGCAATATTAGCACATTAAAATGTGACATCGATCTACTTTCTTTGGTTGAATGCTATGGCAGAAATGTGCTTAAGATATAATAATGATGATTATTATTACTGCTTTTCTTTCTTACCCCGTCATTTAAAATCTCTTAACATAAAGACAACTTTTGCTCGAAGTCTGTTCAGCTCAGGGAAGAAAAAAGTTTTGGTGCTAACATGAGCTGAATGCTGGACATCTTCACAGGAAAGTGCTTCGGATTCTTTGGAGCGGTTTTCGTCCTTGACATATTAACAACCTGTTTCTGTAATACTCAACATTGCTGTTTTCCATTGACATTTTAAGCCATGCTGTTATACGTGCTGGGTGCTTGTCAAACTCTGTTAGCCTCTTTGGATTTGAGGTGCAGCATGTCCTGTAGTGTAGACAACGGTTGTAGAAATCTCAGAAGCGCACCACATTTTGTTCTGTTTGGCCAGCAAAACCATGCAATGTGCCTATTCCGCTACTAAAGTCGGTTTTATTCTGTCAGCGTCCAGGCAAATCTATTCTTGTCAGATATATTCTGCTACCAATGAGGGCTTCCCAGTTTAGTGGAACATTTCAACTGTCCAATCCTTGTTGAACAGATAATAATTCTTAAATGAAGAATTTTCCAAAGCCGCTATCCTTTAGTTTTTATGGCGCACGTCTGTCACACTCGCCATCCATAGAAATGCCCGGAATGCACTTACATGTGATATAATGACTTCTGACAGCGGATGTGAGGTCGGACATCACATTTAAGGTACGTCACTGATAACGTCCCCTGTTGTTGTTTTAGAACAACGCCATATGTAGAGCTCCTGTGGCCGGATGCCAAGTTTTTCCTTCCTTGTGTGCACATTATTTTTATTCATGCAGACAGCGCGTCCAGTTTAGGGACGCGAGAACTTTTCTTTTTTTTTTGGAGACTCAAATCTTAATCACACTTGCTTAACATTACCTCGTCGTCGTCTGCTTGTAAAGTTAGTGGCTGGAAAATTTTTACGGTGACAAAAATTACTGATTAAATGTTTGTTTTTTGCAGGTTGTCTTTACAAGAAAGTTCTGCGAAATTTAATGAGGTAAAAGGCCTTTGATGGCGCGTACTCTCGCAATGCAACCGGGAAGCTCATTATATGCCACTCTTCACGGCACGTTAGTGATCGCTCGCCAGAGGAAGAAAAAAAACAAAACAAAAGAACTTCTCTGTGGTTTGAGGGGAACGTTGTTGAGGCAGAAGTGAGACAGGGCCCCCACAAAGCCGTAGAGGAAGCACCTGTTCTAGTGTCATTTTCTTTATCGCGCTCCAAAGTGCTCGGCCCGCCTGACGCAGGACGGCCATTGTGCTGATCACACACACCTCAAGACAAAGCTGTTTACCTTGCTCTTTCATGCATCACGCCATGTGTTCACAGATAGGTTTTGATGTCCCGTGTTTACTTTTCACACGACGTAACAACATGCCGTGTTTACCTGCCATCAGCTGACGGAGATTTAAAAATAAAGCTGCGGTAATGTGAGGCTGATCAGACGACTGAGGAGGGTGGCGCTGAAAAAATGTTATTCAAAATGAATTTGTGTTTCAAGATTTTGTCACATTTTAAGTCTGCAAATATATTTCAGGTATTGAAAATTTGTGATTCATCCAGATTATTTTTGGTCAGATGTTCATCTTTTTATCTGCTCAGACCTCGATGGAACCACGGCTTTACCTCAGCTCATAGTCCAACTATGTGTCAAAAAATACAGGAACTACAAGAGAACTTGTTGGTAGTAGTAAAGCTGTGTTTGAGTTTCACTGCATTGATTGGTTTTTGAATTCCAATAATTTGTATCTGATTGATGAATTCATTACTGAAATGTTTCAATATAAGAAGACCTTAACTATTTATCAGCTATTTTTTTTACTGTATATTGAGTGATTGGGTTGTATTTACAGTAAAATACATTTTGGGAAATAACAGCCGTTATTCCTGATGTATTCTAACACTAACAGCAGTCACTTCAACTTTTTTTTTTTTTTTAGATACATGAAAGTCACAATCCTTGTCTCTGTCTTTCCATATTGGCATAATACCAGGTTAAACTCAAATCAGACCTACTGTTTGCCTGTTTTTCAGACTCTGCAGTTGTTATGCCCTGCCAGTGTCGAGTGTCTGCTTTGTGTTTTCATTGTCACGTGAAAGTTACAGGTCTGTGACCATCTGTCTCCTCTTTATATCCACTGCATTTTTAAATCTTCACTTTTTAGTTTTCAATATTAAACAAATTTACCTCACTAATGTGCATCGCCGTGTTTTTCTAAATCTCCTTTTTAAAACTCGGTGTAGGTCTATCGTTTCAATCTCATTGCATTTCACATCAATGGCTAAACATTTGGATATAGATTTAAATCTTTTATAACTAGTTTCTGTAGTTTTCGGTCTAAAACTCAACAGTGCTGGGAAAATCCATGACTCTACGTTTCACAACAGATTCTTCGGAAGAACTATGATATAACCGGTTTATCTTGGGAAGGTATGGTGTGTATTAACCTACTTTCGACAAAACCAACATGTAATGAAGTCAATTTTCGCCCTCTGGTGCCAATTGTAATGAAAACATAGTCGCTTGTGGTTTAACTAAAGAAGTACGCCTTGTGATTGCATGAATTTATCTGACTCTGTATTGATTAATGTGCAAAAACGTCAAATTTTCGAGAGGGTCTTTTTTATTTCCTTCTTTTCTGTTTTTAAGTTACATGTGGTGAGCTGGACGCATGTTTTTCATTTATTCTGTTTGTCAAATGAAGTATTTGCCCTAAAGTGAATAAATCTCCCCAAGGTCTGAAGAAGAAATGGGGGGGGTGGGGTCTTTTCCTTCTTCTTCACTAAAAATACATGTGTGTTCTTTCTCTGGTGTTGTATTTCTTACACATATGGCATTTATGAGGCTTGAAATGTTGTGTACAGTGCTGTTTGTAATATTTGCTCGATGACTCTTGCTTCCCTGCCTGACTCGACATTTTTTTTTTCGATTTAGTGTGGTTCATGATGGTCGTCTAAAAATATCTGGCTCTTAAAATGAACCATGTGTGCCTTGAATTGCATAACTGCAAATGAAACGGGGATTGTTGGTGACAATGGAGTGAACAAGAGCAGAGAAGATACGTTGCTTTGAGTGTGTTAGTGGCAGGATGGTTCTGGTGCTGGAAGGGAATGAGGTGAGGCTGTTGTGATCATTTCGTTGATATTTTAGTTGAGTTTAATCGGAGCCGTCCTTGAGCGAAGGGGCCGAGTCAGGGACGGGTGGGGTAAACACGAGCATGTTTGTGTCTCAAGACTCGGCCGCAGCGGCCATCCTCTGGTTGTTTTGTCCGCAACTCATCCTGCAGACCCGATAACGCTGGAGGCAGCACGCCATTGACCTCCTCACCCCTCCCTTGGCCTGTCCCTCCTCTCTGGCCCCTGACACCTCACACCACACTTTCCGTCATTGTGTTGCCTTCCTGGCATGCGACCATCAGACACGAATGGGACAAGAACAAGGTAGAGGGAAGAGGAAGATGGAAGTACATGATGTAGCGCACATCTGTTGCGCTACAGTTTTCCTGACCACATTGTCTTGGCAGTCGCTTGAGTTCCAGGCTCCTTAAAAAGCTCCCCGACACCTTGGAAAGTTGACCCTTCTTCTTTCAAAGTGATTTCCCTCCAGTTACGCCTGCTAAGTTTTAAAGATGCTTGGGTGCATATTTTGTTATTTGTTAAAAAGAATCCTCCTTTTGCCTTTTGCTATTTTCCTTTTTGTCAAACAAAACTTGGTATTTAGTGTTCAGGGCAGTGTGGAAAAGTAAAAAAAAAAAGAATTCTTCATTCTGTGTCATTTATGCTGATGCTTTGATCATTGGAGACAGCTCGGTCTATGCACATTTTATTGGTGTGTAGGGAAAACATGTAGGAACTTTGGTGCCTGATTTTATTTAGGTTTGTAACTGAACCAAATTTTGAAACGAGTCCCTCACTGAACAGATTTGTGGGACTGAGCTCATTTGTGGTGACGGGAACTTTTTAAATGTTTTACGACCCTTCAAAGTCTGTTTGCATTTCTGTTAGTACAGGACACTAAAATGTTGTGGTCATGATAAAAACATTGAGGACTTCTTTTGTCTTAATTGTGTCACACCACACAGAAAAACAGCCCACATTAAAGGGAGATGCTGCCTCAATGGCCTGTCCTGAGTCATCTTTAGTAATGGCTCTTGTCCCAGTTATATCTGGCCACCGACGGCCTGAGCAGACATTAACTTCTTGTCACTGTATAAGAATGCAGGCCAATCTTGCTCAGGCCTTTTGCCGCCCCCCCCCCCCCCCCCTTTTTTTTTGATTACTGCTGCGCCTCAAGTGCTCTGCTGTAGCGATGTTTAACAGGTCAGACTGCGTATCCAGTGTCACTGGCTGAGCCGGTGAATAGTGCGGTCGAGAGTCAGTCATGCTGGGCTGCAGCACATGATGCGGTGCGGAGGGTTTAGCTGGGGGGCAGCACTTTACTCAGCTTTGGCATAAATACAGCAAGTCTGTCCCAGAGTTCCTTTGTCACTTGACTCGGGTCTAATTCGGGAACATGAGAAGTCTTTTGCATGTGCGTGAGCGAGATGAAGGTTATGCTTCCTACGTGTTGACCTTCGTACCCGTTGCTCTGCTGTGGATGTCTTTGTTATGCTATAGGTGGATATTCAGTTCAGCTTGTGTCTGATGCTGTCCGTCAGCACTTTGTATTCCACTTCCCTCTGTGGTCTTGGTGATTTGTCCACTGTACACACTGCTTTTGACATTGGTAATCCTGAATCATTTTTGATTAAAGAAGTGGATCGTTTCGCAAGGCTTTTGCTCAGCTTGCCATATCTTCCGTCTATCTTCTTGCACACACACACTCACTCATTAATTTTACTATGAAAGCGAAACAGATGTTAACAAATAGCCAAATAAAAACAGTTATGAAGAATTTTATATGGCCAGATTTATTCACATTCTCACTCTGCTGGGTCAAATGCACTCATTGAGGTTAAAATGAAAACATTTTCAGCGCATCTGCCGAGCAAATGTATTTGTCCACTTTGTTGTCCCGTTAAATTGTCATGCACATTTCAATGAAATATAGGGATGGTTTTCCCCAAAACTTTGCATCTTTAAATCCACACATTTTTTTTTACTTTTTCAGATGTCTCATTGTTTTTCTTTAACTTATTACCCATAGTCCTTGTTGTACATAAAAAAAAAAAGTAGGCTGGTTGAACTTAAAGTGAAACAAACACTCTATCTCATTGAAATGTTACATTTTATATTGCTGTGACTCACATTAGATGGGATGTGACAGTGTATCTCACGTCAAAGTAGATTTATATACTTGGTAGCTTGATTGATATACTTGGGTTAGAGTTTGATATTCCCCAGTGTGGGAGTTCAACAAGTGTTTGTAAAATGTATGTAGAAATTAAAAATACACAAAAGACAATCTGTGTCAAGAAGAGGCATTTCCGCCACCTGTCAGATTCAGAGTACTTCATTTGAAAATAAATCACCAACAAGAAGTGAGAAAATTACAATAAGAAGCAGCAAAAAGTAAGGATGAGTAGGTGAATTAGGATATTGTCCATGAGATCAGTTATAATCATGGTCATCAGTCTGAAATCTGCCACTTCACTTCACGTCTTGAGGTTTTTTTCCCATGAAGAAAGAGTTCTTCAGAGTAAGTAGAGGGACATTGCATAGGTATAAATCTCATCAAATCTAAAGGAGATAGTTAGATGAATACCTTTACTAGTATCTGATCGATATCCTTCTAGTAAACCGGCACATAACTCAAACATGGTAATCATCTGCCTTGTTGGTCTAACAGTGCCTCCAACAATCGCAGTGCTTGGTTCTGTGCCGTCTCTGCAATCAAAGATCCAACAAATGAATTTAATTTAAAACAGCAGTGCATTTGAGGGCACAGTATTTCTCCACCCACAAAAGAACTGCACTAACAACTGCAATCACACTGGTTTGTTTCACTAAACCTGGAGAGTGTGAAAACAGTCTGAAACTTATTTCTTCAACAGAATTCCTCCCTTGTGTGTTTATATTCACTCTGCGTTTTGTCAACCTGAATTACAAATACAATCTCTCAAGCTGGATGTTTGCTCATTACATAGTTAAATATAAAATCTTGACATTTGCATTTTCTCTGTATTTGCAAATTCTGTTTTTAAGCAGGGCAGACTCACTTTTGTCAGTGAGACAGTAGTTGTATGCAAAGTTATATCAGACACCTGAACTCAGTGAAGTTTATGCTGACCTCCATGAAGTCTTTAAACCCACGCCAGCGCTGGAGGGATTCTCTGCAAACCTACAGGAAAGATAACGGCATGAAGGAAACACTTGTTTGATATAAATCGTCACATCAACTCTCTCTCTCTCTCTCTCTCTCTCTCTCTCTCTCTCACACACACACACACACAGGATGTTGTATCGCCTGTGATCTTCAGAGCTATGTGCTCCCAAATGTGTTTATCTCCATTTTTGACAACAATGAATGGCATAGTTGGAATAGTTTAACACGGGATCACAGTTATCCACACTTGTCCTTGGATCCTGTCTGGCCTGAGAGTGCACGCACACACATGCACTTTGCCACAATGAAGGGTTAACACATTTCCTGTGGACTATTGTATCTGCTGGAAGATGGTGGCATCCTGATCCTAACTTTAACAAGCCGACCCCCTCTTCCCTCTCTCCCTTCCTCTCTTCTCCACTTTCCTGCTCTCCATCACATATTGAGCTCGCATTTCTTTGTGTCCTGTCCTCTGATTATTTCCCTCTAGGGACACTACATTGCCAGCGCATTCGTCGTTGGCTGTACACAGATTATCTACCCATCAATCTCTCTCCCTTCCCTCCTTCACTCATTCCTTTCGTCCTTCATGTGTCCGGTGATCCTCCGTTTAGCTCATGTGGAGCAGACTAAACACTTTTTTTTTTTTTTTTTTTTTAGCCAGGGCCAATTGAGCTTCCAGTAAAAACAGAGAAAGTCCAGACACAAGCATCTGTTGCCTGCCTACCTCCTGAATGGGGGTCTCCTGTCCCCTTCCGTGACATTCTCAATTACAAAGTTGAACTCTGAACTAATAATGCAGTGATTTACCTGTGCTTTGGATGCTTGATAAACCCCTCAAATAATTATCCATGTCAGTGTGGAAGAGGAGTGTCAGTGGCAACACTAGTCTCATATGTAAAATCTGTTTTTATAATAAATCGGGTGTGTATATGCACACGCCATTTGACGTAAATACAATTCAAAGTGCTTTACAGATTAACACGTTGATGATAAGACAATGGAGTAAGAGTATAAAAGCAAATGCTACAAATGAATAAGGAAAACCCCAAAAAGCTCGAGATTCAAAATAAGATGACTGATAAAAGAGGTCATTTTAAAGGGGGGGGGGGGGGGGGGGGTTAGCTTTAAAAAAAAAATTCATTTGGAGTTTTGAATATTTTTTGAATTTGTAGTTTCCACATTTCCCAGATGTTCTCAGTTCTCAGTCATGGTTGCAATGACTCATGTTTCTCTATGTCCTAAAACCTGTGTGAGATTGAAATGGCTCCATTTCGTCATCCATTGCAAAAGACTGATTTGTGTCCTTCTGAAATCCTCGATAAACAGAATGTTTGGGAAAAATAACACATCGTTACACCGAAAGGTTTTTCAAAACGTGACCTGCTTGTGCATCGTCGGCGTCAGTTTGACTGGCTTGTAGGCAGAACTCGTCCAGTTTAATCTTCACACAGACGGTGGACCGCCAGAATAGCTGACTGCAAGATGAACAATAGTCTGTTCATTTGTACCATGCCAAACTACAATCACTTGGTATGTTGTGTCATTCCTTGTACTTTTCCACAGCTTTTATTTCAGATGTTTTCCTCAGTGCAATTAGATTTAGCCCCATCACTCAAAACAGTCAAGGAAAATGAATTCTAAACAAGTCACTTCCCACTTGTTGTGTGGCAAATCACTCATTGCTACACTGGAACAGGACATCCCGTCTCTGTGGTGGCATTAGGATTAGGCTGGACTTGCCCCGGTAGTATTCCGATGCCCCGTCCATTTCTGGTCTGGCTGGTTTACCGGCACGGGGTCTCAGAAGACGTGATATCCTCTGAGTCGTCATTCAGCTCAGTTCTTCAAAGCAACAATAAAATATTCAACTGTTCAAACTTAAAATTGGCCAAAAGTCATTGAGCAAAGTTGGGCATCAGTGGTGTGCTGCTTCTCTTTGCAGTTCTGCCAGCCTGGAGGTTGGAGGCTTTCCAGGGACAGGAAAACACCCACCTTCTTTACTGTGGTGCTGACGGACATCGATTCAGACCGACACTACTGCTCTTGCCTCACTTTCCATGAGGCCGAGGTCAATCTGCAGGTAAGACCACAACACTTACACTCTCATGCTACACCCCTGGTTGAGTTTGGGTGATTCAGTCGTCACGGTCGTCAAGCACAATTTCTCATGAGACGGGTTATTGTCCTGTTTAATTCTGGAATTCTTCAACAGCGCCAACTAATATAATGTGATTTCAATGTTTGTCCTTAATGACAAATTAATATTCATACATGTGAAAGGGCTTTAGGAAGTTATTTACCATGATAGGGAACACATATACTTGCAGCATTATTTATTTCTCTTGATTCTAAATAGTTTCAACATTTGTTGCCAGCGATTATTTTGAGTAGATCTTGATAGGTCTGAATTTGAGGATATTTTTGTGCAAATTATACTTTGACTCGTATTGTGGTGACATTTCTAGAGCCGTTAATTATCCCACACATTTAAATCGTGTCGCCTGCGCAGACCACTATTTTTAGGACATGCCCTCTGTGCTAATCCCGAGGTCCCTGCAGGCCGGGCGTCCACTGCCCAGGGGTATTTTGTTGGCTCCCTCTGTTGTAGCGTGTACCCAGAGGAGGGGCCATAACCTTCAAAAACTATTTAGTCCCTTTTGTCAATTGGTTTGCAGCAGACTCCCCGAGCTCCTCGTGAGGCTCCTCTGTTAGATTATCACAGTGATAATAGAGCGTTTCATTGACTCTGACGATCAGCGTGAGGTCAACCTTCATCCTCGTGTGTCTCGCTCATGACTTTGAGAAATCCTCAGAGATGTCATAGCTGGGTAATGCGATGATACTTATTTTCTGTTTTCCATTTCAAGCCTGTTGTTTTTTTTTTGTGGGGGGGGGGGGGGGGGGGGTTCTTACTTTTTGGCACTTTGAGTTTTAGGAATGGCTGTCGCATGTGTGATGTCTTCCAGAATCTCCGGCGTTACCAGGAAACAAAAGTTCCAGCCTAATGAATCAAGAATTGGCTGAGACATTCTTGTATAAAAGAAAGGATGGACCTGTGCGCCCAAACAGCTTTTATTTGATTTACTCTTGCATACAAGCTTGCCTTTGATTGCAGATTCGTGGTCACGGCAGAACTGTTCAAATTCCCCATAAATTATTGATTACAACAGATTTGTTTGGATGGGATCAGTTTTATACTTTTTATATGGATGAACTTGTTGAGTTCTGCCTCTGCCAAAAGCCCACAGAATACCAAGCTAATTGTTTCACTGTGTCAGACTTTGTTGGAGGCCTTAGATGACTCCTGTCGCTCTGCCCGATGTGCCGTCACAGCTGGAGAGCGGTTGTCAATCACATTCCAGTGAGGTCAGCAAAATGTTGTTGAGTTACAGATGAGTTGTGGTCTCGTCCAGGAAACGTGTCTGCTTTTGAGCAGTGGACGGAGTCACTTTGTTGGATTTATTTATTTATTTTTTAATCAACACTCTCTTAAAGCATTGTTTCCTCATTACTTGAATGTTACAGTCGCTATGAGAGTCATGCAGAAGCTTCACTGGTAGACAGATTTAATTCACATCTTCATATGATAATTAGAAATAAACAAAACTAGCCACGGTCTCTTTGAGTGAGTCTCTTCTCTGTTTGAAGTGCCTCAGCTGTATACAACAAGTAGGATATTCTTGAATTGCCCTCATTCACTATTGAAAATCAATGCTCCTGAGTTTTCTTTCTTTTGTTATCACTCGGTGTTTAGTACTGGCTTGAGAATTCATTTAGACTTATCCAGGGACAAAGAAACGTGAGGCAAATGCTTTGCCAAAGAATTAGTGGCATTTCCGTCATAGCTATCCCCTCTAAATAAAGGAAAGATGCCTTAGAAACGAAAAAACAAAAACAATAAACAGGCCTTTCAAACCTGCATCCTGACGAGTTTTTTTTGTTTTTTTTTAAATCTCTTAAAAAACATGAACAGACCATGAGCTCCTGCCAGCACCTAACAAGGCACCTGGTAGGGAGCGAAGTGTGTTGAAGTGTAACGGGTCACAATATGTGCAATTTGGATCTTATTTAGGTCAGCAACAACAAAGGCAAAGGTCAAATTATGCTGGACTCTTCGTGAGACAGATTTTGTTTTGACTTTGTGATTTTCTTTTTCTTGGAACGTATTTTTTTGATTTACTTCTTTTATTATTGTACTGATCCTAACAGAACACAGTCGTCGTCCCCCCCCCCCCAAACTAGGTCAGAAATAGTGACATCTTTTTGTATTCAGGGTCCAATTTTCAGCTTCCAGTGCTGAATTTGGTTGAACAAAAGCACCAAGACCTCAAAAGCAACGGGAACATGTTGCATGTGAAACAGACAGACGTCAGGTGTGCACATGAAAAGTTAACTATGTGGCGGACCTTGTGATGGCTCCTCAAAAGCATGTGATGAAGCATTGTCCTGCATAAAAAAAAATCATTGTCTTCTTCAAAGATGCAAGGTTTATCTGTTCCACTGCTTGAAGAAAATGTAAAAACTTAGTCGTTCTTTATTAATAGCTGCTCATACCCGATCACCACCTTTACCTCGATGGTGTCTGAATCAAACTGGAGCTCCTCTGTCATTCATACCAACACACTGAATGTTTGTTTGCATCAGGACAACTATGTCAGGTGAATCAGTGCCAAGCCCATCACCAGCCATGTATTAAGATACAAAAGACTATGCAGTAGTAATATTTATTGCCCGAAATGACTGAGACTCACGCCTGCAGTAGCCATTGAAGATGAATCTCTGTCAGCAGTTCACACAACTGAATTGTTTGTATGTGTTTGCCGCAACTCATCTTTAAAAAACAGCCACAACGGCATTACCCTGTTTTGAGAAACTTTAATTACTGTGCTGTTCCTGAGAGCCACGAACGATGCATTGGTAGTCATCACACATTATAATAAAAGGATTATAAAGTGTCATTTACAGAAGATTTAGACTATCGACACTTTCACATGTAATGTTATATTAATATTTCAAGAGAGGAAAAGACGTAGAGATAAAGAATTAGTGAATCACCAGATTGTGTCTCCTCTCCCCTCTGATATAAAGCTCAGGGTTCTGCAGCGACAAATTTCACTTGATTTATGTGTTAACCTTTATTTCCTGTCACTCGTTCTTTGATGCTGTAAGTGAAGCAGATAGTTTGCACGCCTCAGAATTTAAACCTTGCTCCAGTAACCTCAGTTTTTCACGTGACTGTCAGACTGCAATCATTTTTAAAGCTTGTATACAGAATGATCTAATGTCAGGCTGTCAAAAAAAGTTTCATTGACTGCAATACTACACGTTTTTAAGAGAATATCTGAACTGGTTTATTAAGGGAGACGTTATTACAAAATAGTCGGTCAATGTTAAAGCTGTTTGTGGAGTTTGGTTGTGTATAAGAATTTTATGTGTGTGTGTGTGTGTGTGTGTGTGTGTGTGTGTGTGTGTGTGTGTGTGTGTGTGTGTGTGTGTGTGTGTGTGTGTGTGTGTGTGTGTGTGTGTGTGTGTGTGTGAATACATCTAGAAATTATTAGCATTTTTGCGTTTTTATATTTAGCAGGTGAAATTAATCTCATATCTTAACAAAAAGCCACACATGTCTGTGCATACAAAAAAGACACCTGACCTGCAAACTTTGGATACTTTGCGAAGATCACATACTGTAATGTGAAGACTGAACCAATAAACTTTTGAATCCGACAGGCTCCTCATCACTGCCTCACCGTTTTTAGTCGGGCCCACTTTAATCATGGGATCAGGCTATATTTGGCTTCAGCCAGCTATCGCATTACAACAAACAAACACACATTCCTGTTTTACCTTTTCAGAAGTGAAGGTCTTGAAATTTGACAGTCTTTTAATAATCTGCACTCTCTAAACTGACTTTCTTGTCTGCTCTGATAGAATCCAGGGAGCGCCCAGACAGGCGGCACAGGAATGTGTTTTGTTCAATAATTGAACAAAATCCTAAAAATAATTGAGAAACGTGACCCTGATCTGACTGGGTTTTTATTTGATCCAGCACTGCTTCTTTCTGGGATATTTAAGCACGTGTGGCATGTTTTCGCTCTCTGGAGAAATAAACCAGATTGTGAAAAGGGATTTAGTTTGGAATGAGCACAGATAGGCTGGTGTATCAGTGGTGTAATGAAGTTTATAGATCTGCAGCAGAGACGATAAGGACCCGCCTGAACCTCTACATTATACGTCTCATTAAACAAAATGTAGAACAGTCATTGTGGTCTTTGTCAGCGTCGTTGGAATCATCGAGGCCATCTTTGACATTTTGTTTGCATTGACTTTGTTAGGAGTTGAGTCTGGGAGGGAAAACCTATTTGCTTTTGAACTATTTTTGGTTCCTTTCTAATCAAATTTGTTTGTGTGACCTTTGTGCGATTTTAGAAAACGTGCACAATTTATTAAATGGCTCCAGGGGAAAGAGACACCGTTGAACCACGACAGATTGGAAAATTGGAAAATTATTCATCCAAACTTTCTTAAACATGTCTCTGCCTTTGTCTCCACTCTGGGGACAAAGTTGAATTTCAAAAGTTTCTGGTAACCCTCGTCTCTGATGCAATAGTTTCAATCTCACATGGCCTGACAAATGTTCCACTTTATTCTTTTGAGCCTATTGTATGACACATCTCTCAAAAGAAAATGGAAAAAGGGTGGTTTAAAGTTTCTAAACAAAAAATTCTTCCATTCTTATTTTATGGGACATGCCAGATATGGCCGGCTTGCTGAATGTCTTCGCTGTTCACTGGAGTTGGTGTCGTCTACAGTTGCTCTTCAGTGTGAACAGCACACATCACAGTGTTGAGCTCTTCGCCTAAAATAGCTTCTTTTGGTAACGTTTCAGGGATCAAAGAGTATTGAGGCGGACGGAGATGAAGACGAGGAGGGAGAAGAAGAGGATGGCCTGATCCAGCCAGCTCAAGTGTTTGCACCCAAAAGTCTCATTCTTGTGTCCAGGCTGGATCATCCTGAAATATTCCGGGTAATAAGATATGATATCATATGACTAAATTAAAAAAAATATTTTTCTGTCTGTTAAGAAGAAATTCTTTGAATGTTTGTCTTTTCATTCTTTCATCTCGCAGTCCTGAGTTGATGCTAATCCACTTTGTACTGTCTGCAAAAGAGGCCAAGTTTGCTTAGGTGTGAGCGTGAATTTAGCAAAGTAAGTCAGCCAGAGAAGCATAATCTTTTCAATAAAATCAAAGTTTATACATACTCAGTCTCTGCTGTAATAAACAGTGCAGGAAAACGTGAGCTGACCCAAACATAGAAAATTATTTTTTTTTTATCTTGGGACACCTAATAAAAAGTGTGCAATGATTAACCCTCTAAATGCCTACTGCGTATGGCAGGGAAGGGCAACATTGCTTATTTTAATTACTGCTAGAATTTCCAAATGAAAGAAGTAATGGAAGCTAATTTAAGAAAAAGGACTCAACGTGCATGCATTTGATGTTTATAAATTGAAGAAGACTCAGTAATACAGTCATTTGAAGTCATTTCAGTTGATAGCTTCTTCAGAAGTTCTAAAGATTACCTGTGAAACCAATAATTCACAAGTTATTGGAAATGTCCTTGCTGCCACAGAGTATGGGCGGCAGGTCCACATATGGCCCACAGGCCCTCGGTGCAAATCTCTGGTATATGGAATACTTTATTTCTGTGTTCACATATCATTTGATGTTTTTTCCTGACAGGGATGCTTGGGTCTGATCTACACTGTGTACATCGATAGCCTGAATTTCCCTTTAGAGGGCCTGGTGGCCAATCTCTTCACATTCCTGGTTCCTGTTGCTGGAGGTTCTCAAGTGAGTCTGCATGCAGCGTTCACTCCTCAACATTGTGTTAACAGATTATTTCTCACGGTTGGCAACTGGTCAGAGCTGACCAGGTACCTCTAACCGTTGGCATCAACTCAACAATTAACCATGCAATTTCTCACTTGTGGGACTAATAAAGGTTCTTCTAATCTAAACTGACACACAACACTGCTGTTGCTATCGATCAGTCCAACTTCATGTGTTTCTGATCTTCTATGCAGGTTGCAACAATTAAAATTGTTTTATAGGTTTACATAATGAAAGTGAAACCAAACGTGAGGAAAAAGTAAACGAAAGCAAGACATTAATTTAAAAAGCGATTTATTTGTTGTGAATTATTTATTTCAAAATAACAACTGAAAATCAAAAAAATGCAAAAGATAGAAACTGATAAAAGAAAGGGTAACCTATTTCCTGGAATATTTCGATGAATCTGATGAATATTGGAGGAGGGATCTGGAGAGGAAAGGTTGGGAGTCACTGGCTTCAAGGGCGCTTCAGGTTTTTTTTTAGTTTTTTTTTTTATGTTGTGCTGACTGAGGATTTTCTTTTCTTTTTTTCTTTTTTTCATTCACTTCAAATAAAGCATATACCGAACCAACTCAACCCGACTTGTCACTCATGTTCCTTCAGCAGAATATGACACACTGGATCTAGTCTTTTAATTATTATTTTTTTTTTAAGGAAATTTTGGATGTTTCTGAGATTTGGCTGCAGCCGTGTGCTGCATTAGTTGTTGTTGTTGTTTTTTTTTTTTGTTTTCATCAGTCAACGACAAGCAAACGTGCTCATCTGGTCAGTATAGTCTGTGAAGCATGAAATAGTATGTGTCCTCTTTATTCGATGCATGCAGCTATGAATCTGAATAATTGACTGACGGTTCCAGTCCCTCATGACCTCAGGTGATTCTGCTGATTGTGTTTTTCCCAACAGAAACTGTTTAGCCTGGGAGCAGGAGACCGGCAGCTCATCCAGACGCCTCTGAACGACACTCTGCCCGTCACTTGTAAGAGTGTGGCTCTGCTCTTCCAGCAGCTGGGTGGGTCCACTGTGTTAACACTAACTAGTAATTATGAGTCTGGTCATGAGTAATTCACTGTATCTGTTCTTTTGCAACCAACAAGATTAAATGACTAAATATCTTGTCAATTGTTTGGTATTGTCACAAGTCCTACTGTATAATTAATTGAAGTGACAACCTTTTTAATCATTTCCTCTCGCAGGTTGTCACATGTACCCGTTGCCCAATTAGATTATACCGCTGTTTTGTTTCTACTGGTTGTTATAATCTGAATCTAAGAACATTTGTTCTAAAATATAACTAAAGGACCTCTAAAGGAGTTTAATCATGCTTGTGACATATTTTACATTTATCAGATTTTTAGTGGATTAGTGCCCCTTGGTTAATCATGTATTGATAAACTACAGTACAGTTGAACTTACACAGTCAGGAGACTTTCACAACAAGCTATAAGCTGAGGTTAATTCTACACTAAATGTGTCTGAGACAAGATTATGTTGTTTTCTGCCGTGTCCTGTTAGAGTTGCTGTAATTTTGTCTGGGTTAAAACAAGCACATGATGAAGCTTTGATGCAGTTTGCTGGTTTCACATTGTGGCGTTCCTGCAAAATATTCTAGTTATACCTTTGTACAGTGCGTCGAGTACAGAATCCCTGATTCACCGTGACTCATTTGCGGTGTTTCAGACTCTGTCATTTTCTCTGGCACTCTCTTGCTCACGGCTCATTGTGTTTGTGGACTTTAAGGTCATTCCTGAATATCCAGCACGCCTTCACTTCCTGCAGCATGCCTCTGTGAGCTGAGTGAAACATTTAATGTAATTCACCTGAAATTTGATTTGTAATGGAAAGTTGGCTCTCATTTAGCCTCATTTGATTAGAAGAATGTGCTTCAGATCTGAATCAACTCAATTTCCTCAGTGTATTAACACCACCCTCTCTCTGTTTGGACAGAGTGCAGAACATACACATGGGGGGTGCTTACTTGATACATGTGATGGAGGTCATGTGGAAGTCATGCATTTGCGGCCAATCTGGATACACAAAATAAAAAACAAAGTCAACATACGTTCCAGCGGGTGGCCTGTCCGTCCTAATGAAGCTGATTCCAGGAATCGGCACAGC
Source organism: Lipophrys pholis (assembly GCF_963383615.2). NCBI lineage: Eukaryota > Metazoa > Chordata > Actinopteri > Blenniiformes > Blenniidae > Lipophrys > Lipophrys pholis. The sequence continues at coordinate 13,697,172 of NC_137636.1, read as the reverse complement.
ACATTATGGAATGTTGTTTGTTCATTAGACTTTGAAGCGGCTTCAGTACTTGTGTGTTCAATGTGTTCAGCATGTTTCTGCTCTTTGGATCTGGCTTTTATCTTGTCCATCCATCCGCCGATCCATTTTCTATACTGTTTAATCCTGGTCAGGGGCACAGGGCACTGGAGCCAATCCCAGATACTATCCCCTGTGATGGACTGGCGACCTGTCCAGGTTGGACCAAATACCCAGAGACCGACAACCACACTCACACTCACACTCACAGCTTGGGGGAAATTTAGGCTCACCAATTAACCTCACGTTCATGTTTTTGAACTGTGGGTGGAAACCCGCACACACACGAGGAGAACAAGCAAACGCCACACAGAAAAGGCCCCAGGCTGTATTTGACCCCCCAACCTTCTCGCTGACACTGCGCTAATTTTTATTTTGGGTGATTCTGCGTTTTTTTTGTCAGACTGTTAAACCATGTCACAGACGAATCAAATTATATTTTATAGCACTCAATCCAAAGAACAAAGCAACTACAAGAGAGCCTAATTCCATGTTTGCACTTTTATTACATTATATGTTTAGAATACAACATATGAGTAAAAGAGGTTGTACTGAGCTCTTAGTTTATTGGACGTGAGAAGCTCAAATTTGCAAATGCAATAAATGAATGCTTGTCCGCAGAAGGAACTGGTCTTATGAACAGTGGGAAAGCTGTGGTTGAGCTCAGGAATGAAAAAGACAGTGGGGCAGTTGGTCAAGCGGGAAGTCTTTCAATATCTGTGTTTTGATTCCCATCTTTACATCTCCAAGTGTTCTTGGGTAAGACACGGAAACGCAAGTGCCCGTGTTGATTTTGCTGTTGATAGAAGCAGATTTCAGAAGAAAGGTTCCCACGGATGGTAGCAGACAATCAAACACCACTTAACCTTGAAAAAACAATGCAAAACTGACTTGGTCTATCATACGTTCTGCTACCTCTTGAAAGAAACGCATCGCCAGTATGGCGGACTGCACCTCCTCATAGCACGCAAATATGCATGTTTGCCGTTTTAACGGTGTGGCTCCTCGACTGCACTAGTCTGACAATATGGAGCAGTACAGATGTATGCATGAAGCCATGATTGAGAAACAAGCTCTTGCAGCATTCAAAGCGAAAGTGACTGATGCTATACCATTGGTTAATCATTATAACAGTCAGCACTCATCGGAATCCGTTTTTGAGGGCACAATAAGTCAGCTGATGAGTTACTTGTAAGCAGAGAAAAAGTGTTTTGTTTCCACTTATTAGCTCATCCTTATGTCTTTATAAGGAAAGGTTAGTAGCTGGGCAGATAGACAGGTCGGCACATCACTCCATGGTCACGGGGCGGCGAGTCACCACAGAGGAATGTGCGTGAAGCATGTCACACTGCACAGGAAGTACACCCCCCAGGGGCAAGATAAAACCAGCCATCAGCAGCACTGCTGTTGTTGTTTGTTGCCTTTGTCTGTTCTGTCGTCCGGCACTGTTGCCTTTTATTTAGGGCTCGGAAATGCGTCGCTGTTTCCATAAGATAAGTACACACCTGAAGACAAGGTGTGATAAGTCAGCCTAAACCTGGCTGGTTTGACCTTATGATCATTTAGGTTTGTTTGTTTTTACCAGAAAAGCACTGCTGCACCAGCTATGTCCAGTCGGATAATCATTTTCAAAAAGTCCGAATTTGTTGAAGCTTGGGTTTCCTGTTTATCAGTGAAGCGCTCCACTCTGGCTGCCAAACATCCAGACTCAGCGCCCCCAGTGGTGCGAACTTGTCTGCCAGTGTTCCTCTCTGCTTATCACTCCAATGTGTGACGAATCGGGCCGTCTGTGGCTTGATAGGAAACAATAACAGGAACTGTAAACTTAGAATTCTTCCTGATTGTCACATCGGTATTTGAAATATTATTTATACTGACTGAGTGTAATTTCCTTTGTTTTTTAGAGATGAGTTTTCCCCTACGTGTCCGGTATCTTCAGTGTTTAACATACTCTGGCCTGTTTGGTTGTGGAATTGCATTGTTTTTGTCATCATGAACCAGCAGCTTCCATTTCCTAAAATAGCACAGGACACCTCACAGATTAAACAATATGGGACGGTTGTATAACTTCTGATTTTGGAAAACTATTGAAAATTTAATTGATTGATAAATCTGAACAACATTGCGTTCGCCAAAATATTATTACAATAATTTGAATTGTTGGGGGGGGGAAACAATGAGAAGGGGGGGGGGTTTAGTGCACTTGCACAGGAGAAATTGGGACACAAAAATATTGTGTGGTTGCTTATCATAGTGCAAGCATTGACAACTAGAGGTCTGTGGGCCACACACAGAGCCGCTTTTCATTCTTCATGTTGAGTCAAATAAAAAACTATAACTGATTAGTTTCTTGGAAGACAGTCATGTGATTCATCCCTAGTTCTTGCTTTACTGAAGGAATTTAAAAAACATATGTGCTTATTTGTGTTCTTTCTGTTAAATCGGCAATAAAGCCTTCTCACAGTTTGCTCAATACGGCCACCATGCAAGTCGGTCACATATAGTGATGCTTGGTACAACAACATGCAGTAAAATGTGTATTTTGTGTCTGCACCTTGAAGGTAGATAAAAAGCCCCACATGTTTAGTAGACCTGTGCAATGAAAACTGAAACGCAGTGCAGTAACCGCGGTACCACACACGCTCACTGTGAGGATTTCATCAACATCGAAAACTGAACCAATAAACGTGTTTAGTGGGTTGTTAAAATCATGCTCAGTTGTAAAAGTTAAGTCAGTTTATTTCATGTAGATTTCCTTTTTTCATCTAAGAACGGGCAGAAATGTGAATGTCGAGGGCAGAAAAAACCTTCATTTAAGTTTCACAGTTACAATTAGATTAAATCAAATGTTTGCACTGTGCAGCAATGTGGCTCTTGCAGACCAAGTTAGCCCGTCGCTTTCATCTGGTTGATATGCAACATCACAATCTTTCATGTTAACGTTGCCATGTTGGCTTGCAGAGTGAAAACAATTGCTCGGCGTAGTATAAATACATACTTTAATTCCTCACGGTGCATTTAATGACCATTCACAAGCAGATATTGTTTGTTTTAATCTGTGCTTGCAGCTTAAAGTCTGCCGTAAACAGCTGCAAGGTTGATGAACGATCTGGAATGATATGTCTGTCAAATTCCAACAAACACATCATCAGTTCCTCTCTGTTGTTTTCCTCCTTTCAGGAATCCAAAACGTTCTGAGCCTGTTTTGTGCAGTTCTGACGGAGCATAAGGTCTTGTTCCACTCTACGAGCTACCAGAGGCTTGGCGAGGCATGTCGAGCATTAGAAGCCCTAATGTTTCCTCTGAAGTACAGGTGAGTATATGTTTCCCCCCACCGATGGGGCATCCTGTGATTAACTCCTAACACATAGACTGAAGTGATGGCTTTCTTGACTCATGATTACGCAGACAATTAACTTTTTCGTGACAGTATTCACTTTATTTATGTCTTTAATAACTTACTCATTTTATTGAACATTTTCAAAATTAGAACTAAACAAAATGAATTACGTCCTTTAATGGAAGCAACAGACTCCAAACAGGGCTGGCAGAGGTTCAGGGGTGATGGTGATACTATCAGCTGTGCGGAGGGTTTTTGAAAATCTTGGGCCAAAAAGTGGCAAAGCATTCATTCTAACAGCAGAAAGTCACCTTCCAGAATGCAAACCATAGCAATTCTATTAATGTATATGTTGTAACTGTAAACTCTTTTCTGAAATCGTTCTAACTGGAAATGCATTTCACTTGTGGACTAATTTACTTCCTTCCCTTTTGGACCAGTTGAACACATCACACTCTTTACAGGGAAGTGGAAGCATTTTTTTCTTGGTAGTGTTTCTTTTGTTGCAAATAATTGTAAACCACAACTTGGCTGCATTTATTTTGAAATCAACTTCTTCAAAGTAATCAATTAAGTGCTGATCAATTGAAAACATAAGAAAATAAAACACTGTGAGACAATATTGGAGGTATTTTCCACAGAAGATGTTTTGATTTGTCACTGTAGTTCCGTTATTAACGCTTTTTAGAAATCTAATAAAAACATGTATTTATTTTATGTTTTGCCAAAAAACACAGTACTATTTATGTACATTTCTTATCCTTCTGGTACATTCTACACTGATATGCACCGGTGGGGGAATTGATAGGCCTCGAGATAATTGTGTAATTTTTGAATGGCCTAATGCTCATATATTTACTGTTTATATTGTGCTAAAGTACAGTATGAGTGTATTACACACCTGTTAAAGTGGATATTTAGTGCAGATAAAAATCTTAACTTAGAATTTTTTATATTTATCTTTTTTTTTTTTGTTTGCCCTGGTTTCTAAAGACCACACAAACTGGAGGAACGAAGGAAGCATCATCTTCAAACTAGAGTTTACTTTGGTAGATTTGTCTATGCACGTTCACTTTTGTCTTACCAAGCATCTCAAACATACTGAATGATGTCATATGGTCTGGAAGATGGTTCGTCCTCATCCAAGTGACTTTATTAGTTGGTGCTGCTCCTTTGACTTCAGTGGCTACTCTCTGCCTACGATATGCACTTCCTTGAATTCCTTTTCCTTGTTTTAATCGTATGAAATACGCTCGCCGAACACACAAAGTATAGCTCATTGGACTAGCAGAGCATTACCGAGTTAAAGTTATGACTGCACGAAGCGATCCGTGGATTCCTGGACCAGTTGATGTTTGCGCCAGAGTTCAGCTGGAGCCACTGGTATTTGAAATTACAATTTGACCTTCGTAGCACAAGGATACAAGCAAGCGATGAGTGCTGGTGTGGTAAAACAGTGGTAGAGCGTCTTGTGATTGGGACAACTTGTTAACCCACATCAGTGTATTAGTTTGTGTGTGGGAGATGTAATTGCATCTTAAACAAAACAACATTTAAGAAAGAGCTTTACTTAGAGAGATGAAATATGATGGCGATGCTCCTTGTTCCACCAGACAATGCCTTGTTGCATAAACACGATAAAGTACGTCACAGCAACTAATTGTTGTATAGGAGCTTGACAAATACCTGCCCAGTGCCTTTAGTAGTTGGTCTTTTTGTAAAAACCTCGCTATCACATTTTTGCAAACAGTAACAGGCAAATATTAGTAGCTTAATTACAACTTTTGGTGCTTTTTTCAAAAGGTTTTGTGTAACAAAGAATTTAATAAATTGACCGTCATTATTAAATAAGCCCTGCGAAGATTTCATATCTCAGACTGTGCCTTTCAGGATGTGATTTCAAGTAATTCTTGGTTGCATGTCGAAATGTGATGCACTGTAATTCACCAAGAATTTAAATATATGAGCAGCTGACACTTTTTTTTTATGTTAATGTGACACATCCTAGTGTGGCAATTTCAACGAATTTTCTAAATGTGTCATGATTGTACAACCAGTGTCATCTAAATTATACTTCCGTATTAACAATTTCAAGTTTGCTCATGTGCCATTCAATTTCCCAGTAGTGTGCTTTTTAAAAACGAAAGGGGGAAAAAACCTTTCTTCCAGGAAATTTTATTTTAAGCTCTCAGTTGCTTTAGTTCTTCCTCATTTTTGGTTTTAATGAAATTTGTACATGTGTTAATAAAAATTATTTTTTTTAAATGCCCTCTCATGTTTTAGTTACCCGTACATCCCCATTCTGCCTTCTCGACTGCTGGAGGTGTTGAGTTCTCCCACGCCCTTTATCATCGGAGTCCACTCCATGTTTCAGAGTGAAACTCAGGAACTGGTGAGTGCAGATGCATCACAGAGATCCACCAGTGGCTCAACTTGCATGCAGAAGCCTGAAGATCATAAAGTTGTTGAATGTGTGCAGACACCTGTAAATCATTAACAACAACCGAAGTCTTTTGGAGTTTATTTTATTACTTTTGAAGCTCTCGTGACATTGTTTGACTTTTTCTCTTGTCACTATTTCACCGTCTCTCCGTGTTCAAGAAGTTTTTACATGTGATGTACAGTGCATGTCGCACCTCGCAGCTGCAGTAAAACCACCTGACCTGTCAGTGTTTTTTTATGCTCTCTTCAGTTGGACGTGATCATTGCCGACCTAGATGGAGGAACAATAAAGATTCCCGAGTGCATCCACTTGTCCTTCCTCCCTGAACCTCTGCTAAGCCAAACACAGGCAACCTTGTCCCTGGTGAGTTTACACACACACACACACACACACACACACACACACACACACACACACACACACACACACACACACACACACACACACACACACACACACACAAGAATACTATCCCTGAATATGTTTGAGGAAATAAACTGTAACATCCACACACGAGGAGAACATGGAAACTCCACGTGTGTGGAAACTCCTCACAGAAAGGCCCTTACCCTTGCTTGAAAATTACTGCATATGGAGGACACCAAAATTTCATTTCAATTTAGAAAATCGGAAAAAAAACAAGACACAAGGTAGAGCATAACTTTAATGAAGAAAGGTAGCCCACCTCGCATTGTTGAAAAAGAAGCAAAAAGCTGTCTTTTTATTGTAATGGTATATTATGATGATGATGATGGTTATTGTTGTTGTTGTTGTTGTTGATATGATTATGGCAATCATTAGTTCACATTTTATTTCACCCTTGAGAGGTCGAATATTCTCATACTGGAACATTGGCAAAATTCATATTTTTACTTATTTTCTTTTAAGTCACACATGTTATGTTTATCTGTATGTTATATAGAACTATGAGGCATTGTATTGTGGCAGCTTTTTATCAAAACCAGAATGAACCTGTGAAGCTACAGAAGCTTGTTTGTTGGAACGCACCTCATGGCACAGCCTTCACTCCTCATGTGAATCACTGAGCCTTGGCTGCCCATAACCCCGTCACTGGCTCATTGCTTTCTCTTCCTATGACTACGTTTGATAGATTCTGACCCCTGACCACTTTTGGATATGCACCAATATGCAGCCATCACAATATGGTCCTTGTTGCTCAAATGTGTTCCATTTTCAAATTCTCCTATCTCATCTCCGTTAAGTACAATTTGTTCACTTGCTAATGCACTCCACACACTAACAGGAGGCATGATGAAGATATAATCAGTGTTATCCACTCCAGGTGTCAGAATGTTTTGGCTGATTGGTGTACGTTCATTAATGTGTGTTTTACACAGGTAATAATTCATTTGTTGTATATCAATGTTAAATAAACATAGAAATAGTCCATAAATAAATAGCAAGTGATACAATGGATGCAAATGTAGTCTTGGTAGTTATTTTTTATTTATTTATTTATTTTTTGTGGCAGTCTTTTATTTGGTATTTTGCAGGTTTTAGTGTATGTGTTGTGTTCATTCTTATTCTTAAAAAGGGGCAAGTCATAATAGATTAATGACTACGGTGTAACTGGCTATTTTTCTGTTGAATTGAAGTGTAAATGAACAAATCCAATGAAATAACTTCTTTTTTTTTCTTCTAGGTTTTGCATCCCGATTTGGAAATAGCAGACAATGCCTTTCCTCCACCTCGCACTGCCCCCTCCAACCTTAAGCTTTTGGTAAGTCACTACATCATTCCCATTCAGTGTCTTGGTGTGTATCATTGTAAGGAATGAGCTCCTCCTGCTCTCTTAAATGAGGAGGACGAAAAGCTACTTTTGCCTGAAAAACGTTCTCTTATCAGTAAAGATGACTGTTGGAGTGAGGGCACTAACTGATGGTAACATATTACCCAGAAGACAAACGACATGACCGTTGCATAATTAACTTATCGGACTGCATTAGTAGCATAGCTGTTTAATGTGTGAGTGTTCATGCTCGCATGTCTGTTCCAGGACAAGGAGGTGCGAGGGGTCTTCCTCAGGCTGTTTGCGCAACTCTTCCAGGGCTACAGGTCCTGCCTGCAGCTCATCCGCATCCATTCCGAACCCGTTATTCACTTTCACAAGGTGAGAAACCAACATCGGAAATCCCACTCCTAAAATTAACATTTCTAAAAGCTAAAATATTTGACCCGAGATTAAACTCTAAAGCATTTGCTCCCCAGCGAACACATTGTTCCCATAATCTGCCAAGAATGTTGTAGCCAGCCGTGTGGGGGTATTGCACATAAAGACCCTTCAGATAAACTTGTCACGGGTGTATAATGTGTGTGCATGTGCGAGTGTTCATGTAGTATTAAATGTGTCACACAAGCTTCATGATTCTTCCGCAATACTTTCCTTTAGTGGAGGAAGATTCGGACACAGGCCCGTAACCTTGGGCAAAGCCGGCACCGAGCCATGTGAAACGTATTAGGTTTCCATTTTTGTTTTGTGCCGGGGATTTTGTTTGTTCGTGTCTGTCGGTGTCTCCGTGGTAACCCATCAGTGCATCAACCTCAAAGTACCCCACATGGATCACATTATAAACAAAAAGCTCTGCTTCTTCGCCTGGAATCCCTGAGCAAGAAAGGCTTGAGTGAACCGTGTTTCTTCTCTTTTACCTACAAGCACTTATGATTATGTGCAAATTAAATTAAATCCATTTACATGTGGTCATTTATAACCAGATTTATTCCCATGTTGCCCAAGAACTGATTCACCTATTCGAGAATCAAAGAGCCCTCATGCAGGGATATCTTTTGAAGATTGCGTGATCAACTTCTAAAAATGGCTATGATCTCCGTGCATGTTTTTCAGTCTGCAGTAAATCCATATGAACAAGTTTACATTGTTCCCATCTGTGTTGGATCGTAACGGCTCTACTTCTGATGTTGTCCAGACTGCCTTCCTCGGCCAGCGCGGCCTCATTGAGAACGATTTCCTGACCAAGGTTTTGGATGGCATGGCCTTTGCTGGCTTTGTCTCAGAAAGAGGTCCTCCATACCGAGCCTGCGATCTCTTTGATGAGGTACTGCAACACTCCCCCTCTTTTCGAAAATTAAAGAAACATTTTTATTGTTGTTTTTTTTTAACCGCATCAGTTTTGACAAACTATTCAGGTATAACATTTTTCTTCATCATGTATGTATGATTCAGGTTTTTTTTTTGTTTTCTTTGTTTGCTTCTTTTGTGCTTTGTAGCTGGTGGCCTTAGACTTTGACAGCTTTAAGGAAGAGGACCTTAACCCTGCCAAGCTGCAGAAGCACATCAGGGAGCTCTCCGAGCAGCTATACAGAAATGTAAGGCTTCGTGCAAAACTTTAAAAAAGTAAAGAGTTAGTTGTTTGTTTGCATGTACTTTTATTATGTCTTGTTTCTTGGCATGCGCATTGCAGGAAAACCCAAACCCTCACATGGCATTCCAGAAAGTGCCTCGGCCATCCGAGGGATCCCACCTGCGTGTGCACCAGGTACCTTTCCCCCTGCTGGATGACCAAAAGGTGGAGACGATAGTGCAGGAGAGTGTGGGAAAATACAGCATTGCACCTTCTTCTGCAAGACCTGAGAAGAAGTGTGTTGTACCTGCGGGACCACCTGTTGGTATGACTCATTTTGAACCGCTTCAATCAGTATTGTACACATTTACGACAGTGTCAACATTCGCAGAAGGTATTTACATACCTGCAGGCTTTTGTTTGTATATCTGCTAATGATGAATTTAGCATTTCAAATCTGTAAAGTATGTTTTTGCAGTGACTGTCACTTGAACCTCCAGTGATGTGGCTGCTGTTCTGTCTTGTTTTATTCCAGCGGCCATTATGGGCAAGACCTGCTCAGTGTTCAACAGCGCTCGCAGGCTGGAGGTGGTGCGAAGCTGCATTTCCTTCATCTTTGACAACAAGACCCTGGAGACTGAAAAGGTGATGCACACTGTCTTTCATCAGGGGAGCTAATCAGCCTTAAAATGAGCTCATTAACCAGAGGCATCCATACACGGGGTCACAACACTTTGGCAGGCTCTTGCAGAGCTACAGATCTCTCCTCACCTCCGTCGTCCTAATATCATCCAGATGTCAAGCCGACATCCACACACAGGAATAGACAGGGCATTAATCAAACTCTATCTGGAGGTGCTTTCACGCTGACTTGTTAAGCCATAATTACAAGACCTGATCGATAACAAGATGGTGGATTAGTTTTTATGTTTACCTCAGCTTGCATTCACACTACATTGTTACTGCCTTTCAAATAAAAAAAATAAAAATCTCTGTACTGGGATCTGTATGAAGTTGTAGGTGAACATTTGGCCCAATATTCATCCAATCTGTTGCAAATGGGATGGCTTCCCGTTACTTTATGTGTCCTTCTGGCATCATATTGGTGTTATATAACCCAAGTGTGCATCTATGTGTATAATGCACGAATGCATTGCAGACGTATTCTGAACCCCCACCAGGAGCCTGTAAATCCCAGACTGCCAAATGGTCAATTGAACACAATTGGGTGTGCAGCAGGTCAGCATAGCTGAAAGTGCTGCTCTGGTGCATAGTGTTGCCTAAAGCTGTGAATGGATATCAAATTAAAATTCCTTATCAATGACCCATAAATGTACACTTTGGTTAGTTGAATAGTTGGTTCTGAATGTCATATTTTAAAATTCAGATTGTCGTGTCTGACCTCTTGTTCTACTTCATTCTTTTTTTTGTCCGAACAGACGTTGCCAGCTGCACTACGCGCAATGAAAGGCAAGGCCACTCGTCAGTGTCTGACGGAGGAACTGAGTCTTCATGTTCAGCAGAATCGTGCGATACTGGATCACCAGCAGTTTGACTACATCATCCGAATGATGAACTGCGCACTGCAGGTATGTAAAGGGACACATGCAAACTCAAGTCAGCCTACAGCACCAGTACAGCCATTGAGGCTCGTTATATTTTATTAATTCCAATAATTTATTAATTTTATTATAGGAAATGTTATTTTTCTGAACAATCCAAGAAACTCTATTTTAGCATCCACACTTTCTGATAATTCTGAATATAAAATGATATTCAATCGACATCAAAAGTATAGATAAAAATGTGCTTAACCTTATACCAGATATTTATGATAAAAAATCATGTCTTTATTGAACATACCCATTAAACATTTCCAGTGCTGGAGGAAAAGGTAAGTCTAATGACTCCCAATGAAAAGCTGATCGAATCAGGAGTCAGTAGCTGGCAAACCCAGAGTCCATTCAAAATCAGCTTCATGCTAAAGACATGTGATTAAAATCTCTTTTCATGAGTTGACCATATGCAAATACAGTAATTAAAAAGGTGATGCTGCCAATGCTTTCAAGAAAAACTTCACTTTAGGTTTGAAGTTGACCAAAGAGCACTTTGAAATGCCACAGCTCAACTGTGTTCTGAATTGATGAATCAAAGACAAAATTATTTTGGATTAACACACAGTGGTCTAAAGCTGGAAATATAATTCCAGGACTGGTGTTGAATGGAGGAAGCATCATACTTTTTGTCATAGTTTGGATTTGCTTTGCTTTGGAAAATGAATTCCAAAGTTTCTCAGGGCATCCCACAAGAAAAGGTTCTGGAAGCTGTTTTCCAGCTGAAGCTCAGTGGACTTGGACAATTACTTTAAACATTAAAGTAAATCTCAAATGGAGTTGTTGCCGTCTTGCCAGACGTCCTGAGGATATGGGTGAACTTAGGTAGTTCCATCAGGAAAATGGTCCCATATTGCTCCTTCTTCCTATTTAGAACTGAGAAATAGCTTCTGGTTGAAGTCATTGATACCAATGAAAGTTTAACCAGTTATTAAAATAGTTTGTGTCATATTAAGTTGAACATTCTGTGTCGATATTTATGATTTAGATATTGATTAAATCACAGTTGCTTATTACAGAAATCTAGGGAATCATATTATACTATTTCTAAATAAAAACCTTTAGTTATATTTCCCTAACCACATGCTTGGTATCATTCAGAATGGACTCTTTCAACTCTGACTTCACTTTCAAGTAATGACATACAACCGTGGAGCAGTGGAGCTCTTTGTTCTCAGGTTCATTTATTGTGTCTCTACTTACAATCACCAAATAATCCTGTAGTTGTAACATGTTTCATTTACAATTACTTTGACAACATTTTCTAAATAATATTACTGATAATTAAAAAGTATTCCATTCATTTTTCAGCTCTTCTGGAAGCTTAATTTGTAGGCTTTTGCCACTAAAGTGATCATGTTCATTTCCCCTACTTCTACTTCATTGTTAAAATACAAATGTGAAAACCGGTGATCGAACACACTGAAGTTTTCAAATGCGTCACTAAAATTACTGTGAAAAATATATTTAGGTGAAGATTCACAAATAAACAAAACATTAGTTTCAGGCCCAATGCATAGAGGCTGTGAACTTGCATAATTCGTGGTAAGATTATTTTATTTTTTATTTTGGAGTTTGTTTTTACTAAAGTGAACTGAATGGTTTTGCTATGCTGATAAAACAGCTGAAGAAATGATTGTATTTATTTTAAACTCAAACAGAAATCTGATCCACAGTGTTGTGTTTCATGGCGCTTGCATAAATTGTGAATGGGGCTCTTTAGTTAAAACTCGCTCTCTTTTTCTTACACTAATATTAATAATAATGTTTGGCTGCCAGTTTATCCTAAAGTTACGAACCACGTTATATAACTGGTTGAATATATAAGCTTTTTGGCTCTCTTCCCTGCATATTATATTTTATGAGCTTCCTACTTTTGTCTTCAAACATCGTTCAATTATATTTTTAGGTCTGCATTTGTGTAATTTTCATCGAGAACTGTGTGTTTCTTTTAGACAGAATCCCAGCAACGCTTCTCTCTCTCCTTTTCTTTTCTTTTCTTTTATTTGATAGCATGGTTTGTATCATCCTAGCACATGTGAAAGAGTTATGTGTATTTGTGTTGCTCATAAAGCATGAAGCACCACTGAGCTGAAACTGCCAGGGCCTTTTTTAGTAGTTTCTCATCTTTTACTAACTTGAATCGGCACATTCCAAGGATTTTAATGATTTTCTAAATTGTCCTCACAAAGTAATTTTTTTACGCAGCAAGTTTAGATTCCTGTCGTACTTGACTCCTCCCATATAATGATAGAAAGTTTAGTCCTGCACTGAAAGACACAAAGGCCATTTAAAATCATTATTTACTCTGTTCCATAAATATTAACAGAATTTGTGGCCGTATCACTCGGTGGCTCGAGCACATGTCTCGTCTTTGTGAAAAGGCTGCTGTTGGAGGCAAAGCAAGAAGCAATCAATAGCTTCTTTGTGTGTGCGAAGCATGTCTGGCCATCTTTATTTCCAGGAAAAAGAGATGAACTATTACACAATATTTTAATCACTGATGTGTCTGTTTAAAGGCCAAAAGATGACACGAAGTCTAGGCCATGCCACATTCGCTCCAGCTTTGTGAACACAGTGTCTTTAGTCAATAACAAATCCAAAAATCTCTGTGTTTGTTTTGTCATCTTATTATTGCACTACTGTCTTGGAGCGCGGCAGTCAGTGCATCATTTTAAATTGAAGTGGCATCCTGATGTGCTGTTATGTGTAGGGTATGCATTGTATAAATGGTAAAGTTCTCTAATCGTGTTGCAGTGATGGTCATTACGATAACTTCTCCTACAGCAGAAGGAGATGAATGTTTAATTTTATTTATAATCATCCAGCCCTTCTTTTGTCATTCATAGAGTATAGTGTAAGACTTTGCACCAAACAAAACAAAAACACCCGCCTGACTCTAGTTTTAAGATAAAATCTCTCTGTTCTCCAAGTGTGCTTATGAAAGCTACCCCCCCCCCCCCCCCCCCCCCCTTCATATACTCTGGCATTTTGCTGAAAAACCCATGATTCACTGTCACACATGGAAAAACTCACACATGGAGAAGAGATTTGATGTCGCGAGTGACGTTTTCTTCAATGTTTACTCTGATGGCTTCTTGTGTTTTGTTTTGTTTTTTCTAAGATTTTATTGTTTCTTATTAATGATTAGGTTTGTCTTGATGTGAGACATTTGTTCCTGGCTTCCATGTCTTTGTCTCAGAAAGGATTCGTATCAGACCTTCTGTGAAAGGAGTATAAATATCAAATTTTGGAGTCACTAATCATTTTCATATTCTCCATTCTGCTCTTTCTATCAACACCCAACAACATAAAAAACCCCAAACTGATATTACAGAGTGCAACCAAGTGTGTGTCTGTGTGTGTGCGCAAGTAAACGATCCTTCAGAGTTTAACAAAGCCAAAGTGACCTATTCTATAAAAAATGCTGCTCGCTCTCCTTGTAATGACAGCATAACGCTTCGCTTGAATTTCTGGCCTCTGTGTTGATGTGACATGTTGATTTGCAGTGACATCATCATTAAGAGGCCAATTACGTTGTTAATCATTTAGCCGTGTCCACTTCAGGGTGAGTGACAGTACTCTTGTCTGGTTACAATCAACATGCTGAAAACAGCTGCAGGAAACACTGCAATACACACCGTGTACAATAGGTTAAAGGTGAGGACATTAGAATCAGGTGGGACGGAACCTTGTCAGTATTCATTATTGTTTTTTTTCTTTTTTTTCTTTCTTTACCTGTTTTGTAATTGACAAAACAGAGTTGAGATATTATCTGCAACGAGTTGTTCAAAAAAATGTACTGTGACGCATTTTTTCCTGTTTAAACATCTGTTGCAATTCTTATCTGAGCCATTTCTCTGCCATGAATCACGCTTTACTAATGACCCCCCCCCATTAAGATATTTCACTTAATTGTGTATTCATTCATTTGTTTGTTTGTGTGTGTGTGTGCGTGCGTGTGTGCGTGCACTGGTCATTCCTCCGGCTTTTGGAAGTGAACGTTGCGCAAGCCATGTGGGGGGAATGAGTCCTGCTGTGGATGTGTCCTGGCATCCCAACCATTTCCTGTCAGATAGGATTATGAGCCCTCTGCGCTCTGCTCTCTCATGGCCGAGGGCCTCGTGATGGTGCTCAAAAACACAGTCTGAATGGCAGTTTACTGTGAGAGAGGATTAGGGCGGGTGGACCACAGGAAGTGGTCGCAATAGCATGGAGTCCATGAGTTCTGTGTGATCCTGAGTGCTCGGGTCTGATGTGGAACAGCACATGAGCGTGCATGCTAAACGCAGATGTTGCTGGAAAGAGTCAAGCGATGTATCCAATTGTCTTGCCTGTCTGAGCTTATCGGCCGGAGCTCCTACCAACCAAAACTGTACACGTTGTCCTCCACCACCACCACCCCACCCCCCTACACACACACACACACACACACCCACCGGAACAGAGTTGCTGCCGTCTGCATCTTAATCACTTGAAATGTCTCTTTTAATTCTGACTAGACAACTCCACTGCATTTTATACATTACTTGGATCATAAATTGGCCTTTTGCTGTGAGAACATGGCCTCTGTCTGCCTTAGTGGTCTTGACATACAGTCTTACGTAACGTGGTCACTGGGAATCTGCGCTGGGTATCATTCCCATGTCCAGATGACTGTTTCTCTCTGATGTCCAACAGTATGGACAGGTAAACATCTACCTGAATCAGATTTCATGCTTTTTCTCTTCTTCTTTTTTTTTAAACTCTGTATTTGTTGGTCATCTTGACATCACAGAGGTCAATCTGTGTAGCCCGCCCTTCTTACCATTCAAGGCACAATAATGACAAGAGCATCTCTCTTTTGTTTACGTCTCCTTGTTCAGGGCCACAATAGTCCCATAAATGCATGTCATGAGTGTCAATTCCTCTCTGGGCTTTCCTGGAAAGTGCTAAAATTGTTTGAACACGCAGGAAGTCTTTGTTTATTCACATCCTGCATGCCTCTTGCTTTTGTTCACTGTATACGTGTCTGAGAAAGAGTACCTGTGTTAGTCATCCTCGCCGCTAAAGGATTGAAGGAAAAATGCTTAAACGTGCAGTAAATAATTAAAGGAAATGGAAACTTCCCGGGGGTTCTGACAAAGAAAATGAAATCCTCAATAAAGTCTTTTACCCTCCATCATGTGATTCATATGAATCATCATATTCAACTCTGCCAATCCCTGACCCTTCACTAATATATGATTTTTGGTAGGTTAGCTCCCTGCTTTTACTTTTCATTCGATCCAGTCCGAGACCTGCTGTTGACTTCACCTCTATCTCTTTACTTTGTTAGTTGACCCCCAAAGCTTTTGAGCTGTCACTTAGCCTCTCTGTCTGCTCGCAGGAGATTAGCATGGAGCTTTGTAGATGGCATGTGTTACTGATAGTGTCCACTTTAAGTAAGATACAAAGTGTTGAACGGCTCTTTGAACTAAGCTTGTGACATTTGTTACTTCTGAAACAGGCCTACAGCCTCTCTAAGTGCTGACAGTGTCTGTCGTCCTACGTATCGCTTTCGCAGAACTGATGACATGCGTGGCTAAGTTTCCTTCTTTCTCCTGGTTTGTAAAATATTAACACTTTTCTGTCTGTGCATTTCCACTTGTTGTTCTATTTTCACCGGGGGTCCATGAACTCCTGTGACCTGTGGCATTGTTAAGGATGGTGGTAAACAATGCTTTGGGGCTGCTCCAGTAAGCTGGAACAATCTACCGCAACCCAAATAACTGCAAAAAAAAAAACAACCTCCAGCGACACGAAAAATAAAACAGAAACTATGTTGCTCAGTCAACGGGGGGCCAGACTTTCATGTGTTTTGCATTTTCTGCCCTCAGTAAATTCTTCTGTGTGTGTGTGTGTGTGTGTGTGTGTGTGTGTGTGTGTGTGTGTGTGTGTGTGTGTGTGTGTGTGTGTGTGTGTGTGTGTGTGTGTGTGTGTGTGTGTGTGTGTGTGTGTGTGTGTGTGTGTGTGTGTGTGTGTGTGTGTGTGTGTGTGTGTGTGTGTGTGTGTGTGTGTGTGTGTGTGTGTGTGTGTGTGTGTGTGTGTGTGTGTGTGTCATGGTAACAGAGGCCCACCATTAGAGACCGCTATCAGAAAGACAACATTCCTTGGCGCGTGTCTCCCGCCAAAATGACTCTGATAGTATGTTGCGCACATGATTTCTCTATGTCTGTAACTTTGTATTTAATTTCAGAAAAAGAAAAGGTTTGAGGTTATTAGGTGAAGCACCAGGTCAAAATGTGTGTTTTTGGTTGTGCTGGGTCTTAAATCAAGTTCCCTCTGGCCACTCTCATTTACAGAGTTAAGTACATCCCAACACAGCTTACCAGGGATAAGTACCAATTTCCTTTGGGTGAAGTACTTTAGTGTTCGACTCACGTCTTTTTCTTTGATTATCCTTTTCTCGTTGTTCTGTGATGTTTGCAGAAAAAGCTAACTTTGGGCCCCTGAGCCTCCTTCATTTTAGGCTCTTAATGCATTCTTAATCTTAATACCATTCCCTTGAAAGTGGCATTAAGCACCATCTTTTTGACCTCAAGCAAATCCAGATACAAAGACACTTTGGCATGGTGAGCAAATGTCAAAGGAGGAATCTTTTTTTCCCCAACATTCTCTGACTTAAAAATAAATAATAATTTTTTTATTTGGTTCCTGGCTAGTCATTGCTGCCACAACGCCGCATTTTTATGACCAGATCGATTGGCTTATACGCTACATCTTTAGATTTTTATCAATGAGAATTACACGGAAATCCAACTGAAGAATGCAAAACCAAATATTATTGATAGAACGAAGACTGGAGCCCTCAAACAATTGTGTCAAGGCAGGTATTATATAAGGCTATTGAAAGCATATGTTCTAATAGCGGCGTAAAGTAGAGCGATTGGTTTTGACAAGGTTGTTTTTTGGGGTTTATTTGCATTGCGCTGATGTGTAACAGGACAAACTGTCTTCATGCAAATGGAGGCTGTGTTTGCTGATGGTGGATTCTCAGCACAAGTCACAACTCTTGATCATTGCAGTTTTATCAATAAAGTGCTTGAAGATAAAGTTTCTCCATTTGACACCTGTCGCTGCACAGCAGTAATAAAATGTTTCTCCTTTGAGTTACCAAACTTTTTTCCTCCCTGACCCCAGTGTGTACGACCTCTCTGTCGGAAGCATGTGCTTGCTGTTTTAGTTTGGCAGTTCTGCTAAAAAAGAAGCTCTTCATGCAGCTTCATAACAAGTGTCCTGCTGCGTCCTGCTCTGTGCTCACTTCTCTCCTGTTGTTCGACCCACAGGACTGCTCCAGTTCGGAGGAGTACACTGTAGCTGCTGCACTGCTGCCCCTCTCTACAGCCTTCTACAGGGTAAGAGAATAAAGTCAATCAAGACTATTTCGACCATCTTCTTCCTAAAGCGTATGGAAATGAATGGTTTTGCTCCCATAGGAGTAGAATTGGTTTGCACATTTTATATTTAACACCAGATCATATCATATATTTAAACTTAAAAAAAAAAAAAAAAGGCCCCACAATAACACTTGCTCTTATTGGTTGGGTGAGGCTAAAGGCTTTGATAACTTCACGCAGGTCTCAGTTAGACACAGCGTTACAGGAAGGGAAAAAGTGCCTTGATCCGACAGTGTCAAATATTTCAAACCGGTCTAATACGATGAACAAAACATTGAAATAGCAGCTGCAGAGCTTGTATTTGTTGACCACAATGATGGAAAGCAAATGGTGAAAAAGATGTAAATAGACATCTATCAATAAATGACTGGTAAAAGGCCGTCATTATTTCTTATTTATATTTTCTCTTCTAGACCCTGTACCATTACAATAGATATTAGGTGAGTTATTTCCATTTGAGTGGCTCAAAAGACTTACAAACCCATTGAAATTTGTCGACAAGCAAAGGTGTTCTCGCGGAGAAAGACAAACATTTGCAAGCTCATATGTCAAACTTCATATTTTTCTTTAACATCTGCCGAAGAAAAATCTAAAACTTTTGAAGCGGCTTCGCCGACAAGGTCGCGTCCTCTGTGGGAACATGTGGTTGTGTGATTTTCCTTCAAAGATGTGCAAAGTGTGCAATGTGTCAGCAGCTCATCTAGATTCATACAAAACATCAGGTTTCCTGCTATTTCAGCCTCCCTTCACTTTTATTGCAGCTATTTAAGAACTGGAACTAACCTACAAAATCTTTTTCAGCGTTACGATATTCTATGTCAAAGAAAGGGATTTAGATTTGTTTGAAAAAAAGGTGTTAAGTTCTATGACAGTTACGGTTTTGATAACTGAGTTATCGTCAAGTTGGACATCACTCCGTACTGTAGAGAGGCGTCTCAGCAGGGAATAGCCAGAGGAAGAACAGCTTTCTCAACCTTTGCCCTTTGCTGATCCCGGAGCATGTACGTACTCAGTGCAGCATGTCAAAGCCTCCACAGTGAAGTGTAAAATAACAACTGTGGTCTCTGGTTTCTAAATTATCACCAACATGGAGTATGTGGTCAACACAGCTCTTTCCTTGATGCTTGCTTTTTGCCTTAGTGACAGACACGAGGCCCACGCTCGTTTTTTTTATTAATTTTTTTGTTAGCTGCCAGTGCCCTTCTGAGCTGGACTGAGATCCAGCCCGCTGTAGACCACCACATGACTCATCCAGGCCACATGCCACTGATATTACTCTTGTTAGATAAGCCACATTTGTCGTTTTGTCTTGTGTTCTTGATTCAGTCGGTCTCTTATTTAACTCGGTGCTTCTTAAATCTTGTACCAATTACAAACCACTGTTTCATAACCATATATGTTATTCATGAGATGCAATTCCTGTTCTCTGCAGTGATTTATTCCTGTTTTTGAACAACATTTTGAAGTGATTTCTAGTCTGAAGGGGACAGCAATTTAGATGGAAAGATATTTTGCGAGACAGGCTTTTTCTTGTTGAACAGATGATTGAAAGCAGTGACAAGCTGCAGCCCACCCGCACTCACAGGGCAAAAAGTAAAGTGAGGTCAGGAGAGAATCTGCCAAAAGTATTTGTAATCTCAGATTTAATGGAGCAAAGACCATGCAGTGGAAATGTGAGAAAAACGGCGCTTAGTAAAGGCGCGTCACTGCAGCTGTCATCTTGTGTGTGGAGACCAAGAGCCATGCATGATCCTGACATCTCGCGACCGCTGTCATTGCATCATACTGTTTCATGTGTTTGCTTGCCCTGTTTTATCTTTTGATTAACAACTTGGACACATAATTTGTAGGACTTTAGTAACATAATTGTGATGTGTCTTTATTTTGCAATCCTTTGCCGACTCTGTAACTAAGGAAGCGGAGCAAATTCTGATGGCTAAAATGTAGCCGCCTCTCGCAGTTCGCATAACAAAATCCCGAAATATCAGAATGTCCCAGATTGTTGACAAAGAAATGACAAACAACAATAACAGAACTGCTTGCTCGTCACTTACATTAGCGCAGTTGGCGGAATCATAATTAAATTACTGTCCCCAGCTCTTTTTCCATATTTGTTTTTTAAGGTATACCTGCCTGATGAATTACTTGTTCAAGCAAATAGCCAATCACACAGCAGGAACTCATGTAGAAATAGTCTAGGTCACCTGCTGGAGTTCAAACCGAGCATGAGAATATGGATCAAGGTTGATTGAAGTGACTTTAAATGACATAGGATGGTTGTTAATGCCAAACGGGATGATTTGAGTATCTCAGGAACTGCTGGTCTACTGGAATTTTAACACACAAACATTTGTAGGGTTTACAGGGAATGATCTGGGGGAAAAAAGTGAATATCCGGAAAATGAGTGGTTTGCGATTAGAGAAAGGCAACAGTTGCTCCAATAACCATGAGTGCCACTCAGGTCAGTTAAGAGGAAACTGATGCTACAGCCTGCACAGGTTCAACATACAGTAGTTGGACAATAGAAAGTTGGAAAAGCATTGAATGTTTTCATATGTCTGGATTTCCTTTGTGACATTCAGATAGTGAGGTCGTAATGTTTCGTAAACACTATGAAAGCATGGGTCCATGCTATTTAATAAAGCAGGTGGGGGGTGTTTCCTTGGGCCACAGTGGACCTCTTAGTGTCAATTGAGCATTGTTTAAACGCCACATTGTCTCGATTTACCGACGGCTACTTTCAGAAGGACAATGCACCCACAGGCAACAAAGACATGTGAAAAGTGTTGTTTTTTTTAATCTGGATATATAAACTTCTCTTTAGCTTACGCCATCTCAAACGGGACATTCACATCATTTATTTGCATCTGACAAATCTGCAGCAGATGGAAGGTTCTACCTGAAAATCTCTGAGGCTTGCTTCCAACACCTTGCTGAATTTATACTCCAAAGTAAAGGCGGTACTGAAGGCAAAAAAGGAATTGAACATGGTGTTTACAAGCTGTTCATAATGAAGTGGCTGGTGAGTCAGTCCCCTACTTTTTCCCATCACTAATCACAGCAAATCCCAGCGAGAAACAATTCCTGCAGGTGATTGGCATCATTCAGTTATTATTAGCCAGTTCGCACTGATATGAGTTTATTTGTAATGCCACTAGTAATTAAGTGAGTGAAAGATTAAATATGAATGCATGGATTATCATTTTTACATAAATATTCATAAGGTTTAAAATAAACATTACAAATATTAGTGGCTTTAAAAAAACCAAAAAAAAAGACAGGATTCTTTGCTGAAGGGCATTAGTACTTTATTTTGAAATTAACTTCCCAGTCTGTAAATACAAGTCTTAATCATTGCACCTGTTACACTCAGGATTTACATCATATACATCTTAGTTTGTTTTAGTTGTTGCAATACATCACATGGCAGAGCTGATATTTATTTTTACTGCGCTCAGTTTAAATCTCTTGGTCCATCATACTGGAATAAAAATGATGAGCCAATAGGATTCTGGGTATTTGTGTTACAAGTGTGGTTATGACTCATTTCTTTAAATTAGCTTTGTTGGGGCAAGTATAATGTGAGGTCTCTTCTCCTGGAAATATTAAATATTAGGAGAGATATTAGTTTTGTGTTTTTCCAAGGCCACAAGTTGTTGCTGCTGTGGATCATTGACCTGACCCATTTAACTCTGTTCTGACTTCAACAAGTTTCGAGAGCGGAGGATGTGTTTATGTCAGATCTGTTGCCTTTTAAGAAGCTGGTACAGACTTTGCATTATTTATGATAGTTTGCTTGATCAGGAAATACAGACTTCATCTTTCAATAAATGCTCCTCTTTTGCTCAGGCGCTGTGTATTTTTTACCCATAATCTAGATGCAGGAGTCAGGCACTGGTCGTGTTCCTCTTTTCTTGCTTTCTTGGCCAGACTTCAGCAGACTTGCACTTTGGCCCTCATGGCCCCCGGTCCCCATGGTCCTTAGGTCTGGAGGTCAGGAGACATGGGAAGCGCCTTTGCTTTACAAATGTCTGCTTCCAGAACTTGCTGGCTGGAGACCGTGTTTAGTTTTATTGCTCGCCATGTTGACATTGAACAGATTATATTATTGACCCAAATTTTACATTCTGTTGTTTTCCTTCCCCATTTCTTGGGTTTTCTTTGAGCCTGACCTGTACAGTATGTTTTTCTGAAACAGAAGCACTTGGTGACGTACATCTGACAGCTCTGGAGCAACATTTGAGATTGACAGGAGCTATTAGCAAAATATCTTTGCATGCATCAGTTGCATCATTTGACTGGTGTAGATAATGTTTATCTAAATGCCACAACCTTTGCACAGGTCCCCTTTGCTTGAGTTGAGGTTTTAAATATTGCAGAGATCATCTGATAAACAGTTTCTGTGGCATTTATTATCCAGTGCTGGTGGGGTTATGGTGATATGAATACACGTCACCAGTGTCAACAGCTTTTGTTATTCTGTTCTTTGCAGTCGCACGTCATGTGTTCTCTTGCATTTGCATGTTTCCTAAATCCCTCTGCTGGTGGTGAGGCACAGTGAATATGGCAGCGAGTGGATAACCCAAACACAATTTTGCATGACTTCCACAGTGAAAGCATTTCACTGTTAGCATTCTTTCCTGTCAGAGTTTATGCACAGCGGGCTTTGGCGGCTCGCTCTGTCAACCTGCTCTTCACCATGTCCTCACAGGGGATAAATTATGCTCTGGGTGACCCCCGAGTATCTCTATGTCCCGCGCTTGACTTACAATATCCATGTTTACTTTGTTTCAGAACATTTATGTGACTCGTACATTGTGTTTTTCCACAGTTATGGCCTATGGATGCTATGATCTGTTTGTTTACTAGTGTGACTTTCAACATTTCAGACTTTGTTTGTTTCACCTGACTGAATAGGATAAACACATTGCATAGATGCAGGCTTTTTCAGCTTGTCAGGGTTTCTGTAGTTTTCCACACAATACTCTGGCTCATGTCGTTTTGCAGAGTGAGGAGATGGATTGTTTTCGGGTCAGGCGTGTACTCTTGCCGAGGATTTGTCCAAGAAGTAATGACTGTTTTTTCTTCAGGAATGCTGCGACTTCTTCCAAAACACGTAAATAATGTGGCTGCCCCAAGGCTGGTGACATATCAGATACAGCAGTCTTTGCGTACTGTCTGCATGCGAGTCTACACACCGGCACCGTCTCCGTGTCTCCGAGACACGCAGTGGGCATGTGTGATGTCGGTGTCTGTTCAGCTGATGTTTGGAGGCTGGAGTCAATCATGCTGTGAACCTCTGGATCAAGTCACCGAGTTCAAAACAAGATCCTAAATCCTGATAGCCTCATTCCTCTGACCTGTACGAAGCATTTTCCCCCTTTTCTCTCTCCCCTTGTGGTTTTTCCTGCTTGTTTTTCACCCTTTCTCCCTCAACCCTGCATTCCTCCTCTTCAATTGTCACACCGCCAGATGGGTCCGATAGTCGTGCACTCCCTCCTTCCCCTTCATCTTCACTTCCTTCTTTCCTTTCCTCCTCCTTTTCCTCTCCTTTCTTCTCTCCTTCCCTGTCCTCCTCCTCTTCCTCCAACATCTGTCTTACTAGGCTTTGTGTATTATAATTTTAGGAAGAGCCGACCTCGGTCAAAATGACCCGCACATATCTGATAAGCCAGAAAAGTACAGCCAAGCTGAGTATAGACAACACTGACAGATCCCACTGACGGGACCCCCCCCCCCCCCCCCCCCCCCCCCCCCCCCCATACAAACATTCACACACACACACACACACACACACACACACACACACACACACACACACACACACACACACACACACACACACACACACACACACACACACCCACGCAGCATCTGTTGCAAGACCCACAACATTCATTGGCCAGAAAGGTGTTTTAATGCTTTCCAGATAACTTCACTTCTTATCATATTTGTAAAAGTTTATTTTTAGCTGCATTTCGTCTTCTTCATTAGCCCTCTCCTACACATTCAACCTCCTTGTACCGAATATGCCATAGTTAGCATTTCTGTTACTTTGAGCAGTGGCGGGTTTGATTGCGTTACAACTTCTCTTCAATTCATTTCAGGATACTTTGAATTTGTCCTCATCATTTTATGCAGTTCCGTGTCTGGACTATGTCTCGTGTTCATTTGAACCCTTTTTTCATATCTTGTCACTTGTGTTTCTCAAAACTATTGTTTTATTCGCTGAAAGGTTCTACCGCTGGAAAACTCCAGATTTACCTGAAAGAAGAAAAGGTGAGGTTTGCGTCCATATAGTGACCGATACTGTGGCGCCCAGCGGTTCTGCTGTATGACTGTCCAATCAAAGACGAGATTCATTCACGTGACACATTCGTAACGTGACCCTCTCAGTTCTTCAAAAAAACAGTGACATTGAAGCCAGATATTGAAAGTTAGATTTGAAAGGTTACAGGAGTGCTCATTTTTACACCTATAAAATGAAAATCAGTCCAGTAAATGAAAATATGTTGAATCAACATTATGAATAGAATAGAGAAAATATCTTCTAACATTCTGTCATTGAGGATATGACTGTGTGATCGATGCACAGTGGTGTCGTCGCACTCTGGCCTCACAGCACGAAGGTGTCTAGTTCAAGTCTGATTGCCTGTGGGGGGGGGTCTCTCTATGTTGAGGTTGCATGTTCTCTCCATGAGTGTGTGGGTTTTCTCTGGCTGCTCCGGTTTACCTTCCACAATCGTATAACAAGCTTTTCAGATTAATTAGTGACTCTAGAATTGCCTGTCTTTATTGTTGCAGTGTGGTGGACTGGCTATTGTCCCTGGTCCTGGAAGAATTCTCTTCTCGTGACATGAAATGAAATTTGAAGTGAAAAGTGAAAAAGTGACCTTTCTTTGTGTTCATATCTCAAAATGCCTCAAACTACAGTTCCACATTCCTTTCTCTAAGAGAGATCACTGGAGTCTGTTTCTTGTTGTATCTTCAGCTCTTTCTCTAAAAACCTTGAAAAAAGGCGCTGAACTGCACAGTGTCATATTTCCCCAAAATAGTGGTTTCACTTTAGTAATCTAATATGAGCAGAAGAGCAGCAGGACACCCTGCCTCAGTTGTGTAACATGTCAGAACCTGTTTCAGTTTTTCATGATGTTACACCCACATTTTTCTCTATTTACATACTTTTTTTTTTGTTACTATATAAGGAGATGCTTTCCCGTTCTTGACCTGCCCTTTGACAGCGTGAAGTCATTCTGTGGCAAATGTGGCAAACAAAATACATCTGTATCATAAGGGAAAATGGTTGACATATTAACACCCACAAGCTGGGAATGTGACTCTCATGTTCACAGTGCTGTGCTCTTGCTGCTGTATGGGCATTAGCGCGTTTCTTTCTTGGCATTTGGCCCATCAAGCTGGGAATGGAGCTGTTTTGGTTCTGTCCATGATAATTATAGTAAACCACCCCCCCCCCCCCCCCCCCCCCCCCCCACAGTTCACATCCATCAAAGGCAAAACATGAAGTGATAATAGAAGCCGTGGTGCTGTGTCAGGCCCAGCGGAGAGAAATCAGAAGCTAATCTAATAACAGGTTTGAGCTTCTACATGCAGCCTTCAGACTTCAGATAGACGTTTGGTGAGCGTTCAGTTCGCGGTCTGTTGGCACACGGTGCTTGTTCAGAGATCGTGTTGTTTTTTTTGTTTTTTTGTGGCCTGATTTTGTCTGCCCATGTTGTTCAATGTATGGACGGTTATAATGCCTTCAGCTGAGGACTGTATGTTCCTGAGAGAAGCTGTTTTTCCAAGCATCATGTAATTTACTCTTCGGCCCACACTATCACAAAACAGCAGCTCTGTTCCCGAAGACATCCTGACTGAAAACACTACAGGGGTGGTCTTGGTATCCAATAGGACTTGTTATCTGTTTAAAAAGTTACAACTCGCACCAAAAGATGGATTTCACTGTAAACCTCCATGACGGGCATGTTTTTTTTTTCTTTCTTCTTTTTGTTTTGTTTTTCCTTCTCAATAACATTTTGGCAAACTCGTTTTCAAGGCACACTTACTGAATTCCCCTGATGCAAATACACATTGAGAAAAATAAACCTGCACTAACACTTACAGCCCACATGTACGCCGACACAGTGGTGTTCGCATTCAGCACATTCAGGATCCGGTCCATGCACTGAGGAGATTTTAAATCTGGGAAGGACCAGCTGCCTGCACATCTGCATGGGAAAATATAGAATAGTTGAATGAAAGAAGATGGTGCCCAATATGTTGAACTGCAGAAAGTCTTTTTGTTTGTCTGGATTCATGCCAAAGTATCTTGTCAAAGTCACAAATGCACAGAATCACCCCACAAATAAGGTTCCTGTGAGATGTAGATGTAGCTTAGTCTTTGACTCCAAATCTAGAAATAGAATTTAAACAAATGATACATGTAAGATGATTACGTCTTATCTTACGTGTTAGAAGTTCTTTTTGACTCAAAACTGCAAATATTCTTTGGTCAGATTGTGACGCCCGGACACGGTTTGAAAACACAGCCTGACTGTTTCACTTTTTAATCCAAATTAAATCTTTGAGATATTTTGTGAGTTAGGACACTCTGTGGCTTTCATGTCTTTTCAAAATGAATGTCAATGGATTTCCGATAAAGGTCAGCTGAGCAGCATGGGTTTGTACTGACTGAGAGTCATTATTGTATTCTAATACACATTTCCTTTTGTGTTTTTACATGTCAACAACTTACAATCACGTCGGTATCATAACAGATAATCGTCATTCTAACCTAAATCTAAACTGTAAAGCAGATAATTGCCCTGTGAACCTGCCAGTCAAACATGTGGTTTGAATTGTTTGCTGCAGGAGCTCCTCACTTTTTTCTTCTTTAGTCCTCAACAAGCCCCTCGTCACTTGATGCTTTTAACATGACAGTCAGTTTCTGCGGGGTTAAGAGTTCTTCTCGCTGCATTTTCTCCTGAAAACAGTGTTCACATTGTGTGCTTGCATAAATTTTCTGTCAGCCATCCTGTGACTGCGAGGAATCCGACATCTAACCACAGCAAAGAGTCACTTCTTTTAACATGACTCTGTGATGTGACGCGTGTTCTTGCAGAAACTGGCTGCAGGGGTCAACCAATTTGCCTACAGCTGCATACAGGACCATCCCATCTGGACCAACCAGCAGTTCTGGGAAGCCACTTTCTACAGTGAAGTACAGAGTCAAATCCGAGCCCTTTATCTAAACACCCCGGGGGATAAGGGCAGCGTCACAGCCAGGCTAAAGGTAGAGGATGCATGGATGGATGGAAATAATGAATCACTTATATTCCAATGTCAATAGATGCACAAACAACATTCTGCTGCACAACCTATAAAACTTGATTTGTTGACAAAAATATGAAGCAGCTCTTTGAAGGATGCTGTAGGATACCTATGACTATTGCTAATTGAGTGAGGTTTTAGATTCCCTGTAAGATCAGCCTAACAACAGGTTGTTGTTTTAAATCTAAATTTGTGGATATTAGTAAAGCATTGAAGATCATCATCACAAAATTTTTGAGTTTCAACAGTCGATCCATCGTCTGTTTGCTTTGACGACTCCAGGACAGCGGAGTCCCAGTGGCGAGCAGAGACGAGGATCACACGGCCATGGACTTGGCAGCAGAGCAGCTGCGTTCGTGGCCCGGCCTGGACAAGGAGAAGCAGCAGGAACTGGTGAAGAACGAGGAGAGCACAGTGTTCAGCCAGGCAATCCACTACGCCAGCCTCATGGTTTACCTGCTGGTTCCTTTGGACACCAGCAAGAACAAGCTGCTGCGCAGCACCCCCGCTACCGACTGGGAGAGTGGCAGCAACAGCATCGTCACCAACAGGTCTGAAGGGCAACGGCATGCTTTGAATGACTGCTCGAGTATACAAAAGAATGTTCTTGTACACATCCTCTCTCTCCTCTGTTTTTATCCATCTTAAAAAAAATGTTGTTTTTTTTAAAATGGACCAAGCAAAGCATATTTTTTGGCTTGTTCAGAGTGTTTAAGGTAGAGTAATCAGTTTTATCGACAGGAAAACCTCAAGGTATGGTTTCATGATTTGGGAGTACTAGTACCTCTGTTAATAAGGTGATGACCAAGACATGGGTGGATGTGGTGTACCCCACAGTCTATATGATACCCCCCCCTATTCAGCCAAATGGGCCGCAGCTCCTCTTCTTTTTCCGACCCACATCCATCCCGTGGGCCGACATTGCTACTGAACAAAACAGAGCGTGGCTCATTTCCTTCTGCTGGGGAGTTTAAAGCCTTCAATGTGTCTTTAATGGGGCTTTACTGCACTCACCCAAACTAAACACAATTGCAGTTGCAAGGGATTCACCATGTTCTGCTCTTACTACTGTAGCATGAAAACATGGAGACCCCCCACATTGTCTTTCCTTAAAATAGGATCATATTCAACCCAATTTCTCTTGTTGTCAATAATAAGAGCAACATATTGTTGTTTATGTTGTAGTTTTGGACATTTTGTTTGTCTTTTCTAATTTAGTCATTAGAACATGCTGTTATTTCTGTGATTTTTTTCTAATCCTCTCACCTCACAAAAATACTGCAGCCACTAAGTTATTTATGTGGAAATTTTCTTATGTCGTTGGACTTTGATTATTATCCCAGACTTGATTCCTGCAGAGAACATTTGGTTTTCATCACGTCATGTTTGCATGACGTGAAATGTTCTATTTGGTTAATTGTTGGAACGATTGATTCAGACATCCGACTCGTGCCAGACCGCAAATCACTGTCACTACTTTGTATCAGATGCATTTTTAAATCCACGTCTGTCAGCATGCGGCTCTCAGAAAGCCCTCAATGAAGCACGTTGGCCCTCCACTTCTTCTTCTTCACTGTGTCGCCATGTATGTTGCAGCATTGCCGGCAGTGTGGCAGAGAGCTTTGACACAGAGAGTGGCTTTGAAGACTCGGAGAACAGCGATCTGGCCAACTCTGTGGTCAGGTTTGTTGCTCGCTTCATCGACAAGGTGTGCACAGAGAGCGGAGTGACCCAGGAGCACATCAAGAGCCTGCACAGCATGATCCCAGGTACAGCGCTCATAGCCGAGTCCCTCAGCTTTATACGCTGCCACCCTCACATGTGTGTATGTAGCGCGTTAATACACTCAGGTAAAATCTGCACACATGCATGTGCATGAGTGTCTGTGCATATGGTAAGTGACCCCGGCATCTGACCCACAGGCATCGTGGCGATGCAGATGGAGGCTCTGGAGGCAGTTCACAGAGAGAGCAGGCGGTTACCTCCCATCCAGAAGGTGAGTGTTGTTATACACCGAGCTGTCCATTCAGCATTTATGAAATTGTGGAGCAGGGTCAAACTCAAATATCTAAATAGTGTACAAATGTTTTAAATCAGAGTTTTTAAGTAAGAAGACCTGAAAGTACAATCTAGATAACTTCAAAAGTTGAAAATGCACCTCTGCAGATGACAATGTTTTGGTGTTATTTGCAAAGACGGTGACCGCAAGAAGTAATATTTTCTGTTTGTAGGAGAAGTTTAGTTGTTGTCTGCTTTGAAAAATCTGTAAAATAGATAAAGGATATAAAAGAGATTATTTCAAAAGATCAGATGTTTTTCTTTTTTCATACCCTTGAGTTTTAATGCTTGGAACCTTTATTTATATGCTATGGGTGTGGAAATAACTGGGGGAAAAAACTGCTTACCTTTAAATGATATAAACCTTTTTTGAACCCAAACCTCTGTATCATAAAATTAATTAAACAGACTGGTTCTTTCATAACACCAATCGATGAGAGCACTGGTTATTGTGCATCTGGGGGGGGGGGGGGACGATTGAATTTGATAAATGTAAGTACACTGCTATAAAGATGGTTAATAAAATCAGACGTTAACGTTTAGTTAACAATGCTTCAGTATTTGCTTCTCGGAAACCATGAAAATGAAATCTGATTTCAACATGTTATCTGAATATTCATGTGATCAATCAACCTTAAGTGACGAGCACTTTTCATGCAGTCGAATGCAGCACAAATCAATGAATTGTTTTTCCTTTAATTATTAAAGGCTTTTACTGACATTGTGATTCCTAAATCTCAGTTCAGTCTGGTTTGCTGATTCACAGGAGAGCCAGAATCATCCAGCGTTATCCAGCCATTCTGGCATTTTCATATTTTTCCAGTTGGTCTTTTGGACCCCGCTGTGCTGTGTATCTGCCAGCTTGTCATGCACGCAGACAAATCTCATGCCAGTACTGCCTTGGGAGCAACCTGGAAAGCTCAGTGAGCTGACTGCCTTCTCTACTCGGTGATAATCTTCCATCCTGGACAGATAGCTGGGAACACCCTGCCAACAAACTGTGCAAACGACACCACCTCTGGATTCATGACAAGTCTGAATAGTCGTAATAATGAAAGCAATAAGACACACACAGAAAAAGCAGCGTGTGGTTTAAAGATCCAGCTCATTAGGTAGCCGAGCTCGCAGTAGCACTGAGGTGTAGAGGGAACCTCTTTTTGCTCCCAGTGCTCAGTCAAGGAAAACATCAAGCAGCTAATATTATTTCCTGGCCAGATGTCATCTCCCTCTGGTCAACTGTGTCCTTAATGAGAAATACTGTGACTGTAGTGACGTCCCTCTTCATTTTATATTTGTGACAGTGGAATAACTGAGCGTTGGTGTACTTGCTGAAGGCCAGAAGGAGCTGAAGTAACATCAAATGCAGACTGGACTGCTGGAAGTTTCAGCTTTTGGTCTGAGGGTTAATAAACAACTGCTTTTTCAAAAACACACAAGTTTAGTCAACTGTATAATGTGCACATACATGTTTCTTTTGTTTTCCTTCCTTCTCTTATTTCCTTCGTAGAGAATGAATTTTAACATAAACGTTCATATAAACCTTGAGTCGGCCTTCATCGGCTTAACAAATTAAAAAGCATAAGAAATCGTGCTGCATATAACAGATATTTAGTATTGTTCACCACCACTGTGCAGCGTAACGATAAACTGAGTGAGAAGAATATAGGTTGTAGGTCCACAACCTTTAAAGAATATTACAGAGGTCTGCACATATCAGCTCTTGTACAATTAGAAATGAAGTAAAAACAAGTCATTATTAAGTACAATCAACTGGATAAACAGAATGCTGTTTAGTTGAAAAGCAGGTTGTGCTTTTTCAGGTGGGGAACGTTTCTCTATAGCGAGCAGGAATTTGTTTTTGTTGGAAAGTTCAGTGTTCAGATTGTTGGGTAACTATAAGTCAGTGTGCTTATTTTGATGATGACGTGCATATTGAGCCTTAAATTTGTCCAACCAGGCCATGCACCACTCTGATTTGACGTTATAGTGATGAATTCATTTCCTGACTGTTTTAAGTTCGAGTCCCTGACGCAAGCGGGTTTTTTTGGGGGTGTTTTTTTGTCTCATTTTAAGACTCCCGTCTGAGATGAAAAAAAATCATATTAATATCCCATACTTGTCACTGACAGGTACAGTTTGTGCATACTCCCTCTGTAATATATGTGGTTTTCTGTTACTCCCCTCAGCCTAAGATTCTGCGTCCAGCAATGCTTCCCGGAGAAGAGTTGGTGTCGGAAGGGCTGCGCGTGCTTCTGGATCCCGACGGCAGGGAGGAAGCCACTGGGGGGCTCCTGGGGGGCCCACACATCCTCCCAGCAGAGGGAGCCCTTTTCCTCACCACATACCGCATCATCTTTAAAGGCATCCCCCACGACCCGCTTGGTAAACACTTTGCATCGCAGTGAAATGGAAACAATGCTTTTGTTCTTTGTTAGCTGATTTTAAAACGTCTTTCAGGGTTTTCAGAGTTACACTTGTTGGTCAGGTTATCTAGTCAACAGTTTGCCTTTATGCAGTTTGGTGTAAAGTTACCATATACAATACTTTGAAGGATACTGTTTCTGTGTTGATTTTATGTTTTTACTTTAGCGAGATAGCACGATTCAATTTTTTTTGATTATTTTTTTAACAATTGTGTAGAAAAGGAAAAAAGATTCAGACTTTCACCTGATAATTCAGTTCATCCTATTTTTTAATAAATGTGAAAGTTTTCAAATATTTTGAAGTTTCCTCATTTTCCTTCCCGGTCAAATTTGCGATAATCGCAATCCCACCCGTCCTCCTTTAATGACTTTTCCTGCCACCTCTCCAGCGCTCACAAAAAACAAGAGTCCGCTCTGTTATATCACTAAGATGCTGTAGCTTCTCCTGTCAGTGATGTGATGTTGCTCTTGGCTCCTGTCTGTGTCTAGTGGGTGAGCAGGCTGTGATCAGAGCCTTTCCCGTGTCAACGCTGACCAAAGAGAAGAAGATCAGCATCCAGAACCAGCTGCAGCAGAACATGCAGGAAGGCCTGCAGCTGCGCTCTGCATCGTTTCAGGTAAAAACTGAAACACACTTGCCTCTTTGCTAAATTTCACCACAAGATATTTCTCATTTAGCTGATGGGAGGATGAGCTGGAAATGAGCTTCATAGCATTGTGTAATTATTGAATTCTCTGAACAGCCAGAGAATTACAAGCCGTCAAAATGACATACAAGCAGTAAAATTATAATTGATATTCAGTGTGGCACATTGTTCAAGCACCCTGCTGTTGACATAATTTGAGCCTTACAGTATCAAAGAGAACAAACGATTTCCAGTCAGGCATGTGTTTTCACTCTTTTGATGTACTGCTGTAAAACCTTTTTATAGTTCATTCCTATCTTTTTACTAACAGGGATGTAAAAAGTGAGTATAGGTCACTTGTTACTGTGCGACCGCCTCGTTTGTGGGCTTGTATAATTACAACAGACAGGGAATCTTAGCAGCGATACCCAAACAATGAGATGATGCAAGTATAGTGCAACGTTTACTTCCAGGTGTGTTCCACGGTCACTCTGAAATGTTGCTTCTGAGGTTGAAACAAGAGCTTCATGATTGTTCTTTTGCAGTTGATAAAAGTGGCTTTTGATGAGGAGGTGAGCTCAGAGATGGTGGAGATCTTCAGAAAACACCTCCAGAGAATCCGCTATCCACAGTCCATCTACAGTTCCTTTGCCTTCGCTGCAGGACAGACGACACCTCAGCTAATCCTTCCAAAGCAAAAAGAAAGAAACACTGGCTTCAGGTCCGTCATACAGCTCCATAGAAAGGGTTTTCTGAACTGATTTAATCTTGTAATTCGATCGTACAAGCCTCACTGACTGAGGTCGTTGTGTATGAAATACCACCGTGAACACATGCTTTAGCCGTACTCATGCACAACCTGCAGACAGTAAATCTTTTCTACTTTGTGCTCTTCACAGAACACTGTCGAAAACCATCGTCAAAGGAGCAAAGAGGGCTGGAAAGATCACAATGGGCCGTGGCAGCCAGAGCTCACTGAAGAAGAGCGAAAGAAGCAGTAGGCTGACCTGGAATGAGGACGATGACATTTCAAGTGAGATAAATCACAGTTAATCACGCACAAATGTGTGTCAAGAGGAAGAAAAACAGCTTGAGGCAGGGCTTTTGTATAACTTAGCTTCTCATGCGTGCTTCAGTCTCAGATGATGGTGATCCACCCCCCAGCAGCACTTTGCGAGCGTCAGAGAAGTCCACCATGGAGCAGCTGGTGGAGCAGTCTTGCTTCCGTGACTACCAGCGCTTGGGCCTTGGCACCATCACTGCCAGCTCGTCGCGCTCCAAGTCAGGCGAGCAGTTCAGGATCACAGCTGTGAACAGACTCTACTCACTCTGCCGCAGGTACACCACCTGCTGCCAGTTCAACCGCTTTATCTGCTGTGGCTTTATCTGCCGTGGCTTTATCTGCCGTGGCTTTATATGCCTCGTGAATCACGGCAACAAACAGCTGATCTATGTTCTTGTCATGAAGCACAGGAGACCTGAATTAATGTTGTCTGCAAGAATTTGTAACATTGTCGAAGGTCTTTCAAATCATTGACTAACATATTGTTTTGGGAAACCACTAATTATTCATGCGCATCCCTTAGTCATGCCAGAGATGTAACTAGTGGACTATTGATGACGAACATGGCTGATCTCAATGATATGTCTGTGCTGTCTCTCCCTGTCAGCTACCCAGGCCTGTTGGTGGTCCCTCAGTCTGTGCAGGACAGCAGTTTACACAAAGTAGCTCGCTGCTACAGACACAACCGTCTGCCTACTGTGTGTTGGAAACATCCCCGCACCAAAGCCGTATTGCTCCGCTCAGGAGGCTTTCACGGCAAGAGCGTGGTGGGACTATTCAAGTCGCAGAACCCGTCCTCAACAGGTGTGCTTACACTTACGTTTGTGTGTTTGGTGAGTTCGTGAAAGTGGCTGGCGATCACTAAGCACATGGAATAAACAGTTGAGGAGTGTTTATGAATAACAGGTTACAATAAATCTTCTCATCTCTGCTGTCCGGCTAAACTTTCCTGTGCTGCTTCATGGCAATTATTCTGTTTCTCTAGTGCCTGCGTCATCCTCGGACTCGTCCAGTAGTCTCGAGCAGGAGAAGTATCTGCAAGCTATCCTTGACTCCATCCCGATCTACTTCAAAATGAATGGAACCAACACTCTGTCAAACCGCTCGCTCATAGGCCTCTCCCCAGGTAGGCCTCTCCCCAGGTAGGCCTCTCCCCAGGTAGGCCTCTCCCCAGGTAGGCCTCTCCCCAGGTAGGCCTCTCCCCAGGTAGGCCTCTCCCCAGGTAGGCCTCTCCTTACACCAGAGGTCTCTTATTTAAGTTCTGCCAGCCAAGCAACAGTTTATAAGTTCTGCTGTATTTTTAAATCTAAGGCGTAACCAGAGAAATAGTTGCCGCTGAACTCGCCTATAGAGCCGCTCGAACTGTGATACATGATTGAAATACTGCTGTCGGTGTTATCAGCTAACATTGATGTCTGTTTGTTGAAGTGTGGGGCATGAGAAAGGGCTGTTCAATCCAAACAGACCAGGAGACTTTGTGTCCGTGTCATTTGAAAGTTTGCCTTCAGTGAAACTCCAATAAATCATCTGACCTCAGTTTGCTTTCAGATTAAAGCAGCTATTGAATACAATAAGTTCACGTAGGAAGTAGCATAACACAAACCATAACTTCAACCCAACTGGCAGACGGACAGAGGTCGGTGCCTGTGAAAATCTGGGTCCTATTTCCCTTAAAACAAATCTATGTCACCTGACTTCCATGCTTCTACCTGACCTGAATTGGCTGTGGCGGTGGCCTTGGTCCGTGCCGTGGGAAAAAAATCTGAGCTTGTTTGCAAAGGGACATGGGGCCACTTTAAGTTCATTTGTTCAGATAAAGAGAAAAACTGCAGCGTTGCACTCCAAGAGTTATTTTTGTCCATTCTCTCTGGCATCAGGTAATCATTCTCTTCCTTTTTGTGTTTGCTCTGGTCAGCGGTATTTTTAATTTTTTTTTAATCCTGTGTGTGTGTGTGTGTGTGTGTGTGTGTGTGTGTGTGTGTGTGTGTGTGTGTGTGTGTGTGTGTGTGTGTGTGTGTGTGTGTGTGTGTGTGTGTGTGTGTGTGTGTGTGTGTGTGTGTGTGTTTTGCCCATGCGACAAATATTTGTTGACATTTTAAAGGAAATCTGCACAAACAAAAGTTATGCAACACAACAATACATGTCAAGGGTCACAGCTCAGCCCATCCATCTTTTCAGTCCTCTTCGTTTGTTACCTGGATCCTAAAACTGTGACAAGGGTACTGACCGATTCTCATACACACATGCAAACAAGTCCTGGCCATTCGTGTTCTCATTCAATTACTATTTGTCTTCTTTTTAAAGCACTAATATCAGATCAAAGGATCTTAATAGGAAAATTGCATTTCGCCCAGTTCTGCTGCAGAGCCGAGCCAAAGCTCACATCTTAATTGTTGTGGTTTTTCTTTCTTGTGTGTAAAGTACACATTTGTCATCTTGTTTTGCCTACACTTGTTTTAAACGTCCTCCGGTTGTTGTATCAATGTTTTGATCACAGGCAGTGAAAGGAGAACGTCCAGGATACCAAAGATGGCTCCTGTCCACTTAGACCTCCCTTTTTCAAACAGCTTTACCAGAGGAGGTGAGTTCTTTTTGACCCAACATGTCATTTGTTTAGTTTATTTCTGCATTGGGGATTTATGATAAACTGCAATAGCATCATAAGTAAGAATATAGTTATGTTCGTCATCTATATGAAAGGTTTTTTTATGGTTTGTAGAGCAGAAACACAGCACCTTGATTATCCTCTGAATGGTTTACTAAGATCTTGGAGATGTGTCCTCTTTCCCTCCCTCCCTCCCTCTGTCCACAGCATTAGTTTTCTTTAGGCGAAGTTCCCAAAATATAGCGTGAGGAAATGTGGCAGCAAAAACATTTATGGCCAAATACAAATTTTTGATCCAATCCGAGAAAGTGTTTTTATTTTTTTAATACAGATGATGCACACATTATTTTTGTGGAGGTTTTTTGTAAAGTTTACAAGTTGGGTACATTTCTACGGACATGCAACACATATTTCACACGCTAAAACTATCAATATAAATATAATTAAAGAAAAAAAAATTATATTTTAGCTCATATACAGTAAAAGTACGCATCAACTTTTAAAAAACAGCTTCATAAGCCAACATAAGTGGTGGAGTTCGAATGGCGATAGTCATAGTGATAATATCTGTTTGAATCCATGTAAAAGTATTGAAACTATAAAATCCAGAAACTGTAAGAGCATTCAAGAGTGGAAATAAGAAAACTGGTCCAGTAAAGACCAGCAGCGGTACAAGTGGCACATGTGTGGGAGTCATTGTCGGGAACTTTATAGGTTTTCAAGTATCGGTGCTGTGATTGAGCGTGTTGGTGTTGTAGTCAGTGAGTCATATGAAGATGTGTCCAGCTTATGGGTTCACGTTTGTCATTTGAAGCTTCATGGCCCCGGTGTCCCACAACGGAAACTCTTTGCTACATTTACTGTTTTCATTGTGACGGGTAGTATTCGTACAGAAGAGTATTCGGGTCACTGAAGAAGATAAAGTTTGGAGGTTGAAAAAAAAAAAAAAAGCTCACGCACTTCAGAAAAATTCGAAAATAAAAGTCAAGATTTTTTTTGGACAGAAAAAAAAGTTGTTTTTTTTTGTTGTTTTTTTTTATACAAAGTGGAGACGTCTGTCCATCCCTCATCATTTGCCCGTGGAGGTGAAATCACATTAAATCACCTAATTCTGACTGTATGGAATTGCTTACTGCTTTCGAACATCTGTTTTTACACGGGATTTCCTTGTTTAATAATAGTGCATCTTCTAAGCACCCCGGGATCCGTTCCTTTTGTTCCTCGTACTCGGTGATCGTCCGCGATGGAGAGCAGCATGCTGCGCTGTCTCTGCAAAGTCCTAATACTGATGATAACTGCACTGTGTTTATGAGCTAAAGCCTGTTCTGAAGCATCGTCCCACCTTCCAGTCACTTGCGCTGGCAGGTGACTGGACGGACGTTTCCACTTTGTTTAAAAAAAATAGATAAATAAAACAAATAAAAATTTCGTCATGAAAAAAATATCTCGACTTTGATTTTTGACTTTTTCTGAAGTGCAGGAGTTTTTTTTGTTGTTAAAAAAAAGTCAATATTTATTAAAAAAAAAATTTCGAAGTGCATGAGAATTTTTTTTTTACCTCCAAATTTTTTTTTTCTTCAATGGCCCTAATACTCTTCCATATATTTGTGACGGTCATGGTCGTCTTCCGGATTAACATTTATCATGCTGGTTATTTGACTCGTCACCATGGCCGTGTAAGCAGGAATGGGAAGTCTCGAAAAGAAACATTTTAATTCAGCCAGATGTTTGCACGACTGAAGCCTTACTCACAGCGTCAGATAAAGATGACTGGTCAGAATGTTTCTCTACTGACTCGGCAGATTTCAAGTACACTGGAGGGTGATACTGCACATTTTGTTTGGAAGCTTGAAGTGTTTCAGTCCCATGTTTACCTTCTGCAGATCAGCAGGCCTGTTCGTTAAACAACAGAAGCATTTAGAGTTCGGGATTATTGGGATTATTGACACATTTTTGCCACCGTGGAGCTCGGAGTTGCGATTTCATCCAGATTTATAAAAGAAATGCTATAAAGTGAAGCTCCTTTTAAGATTACTCAATTTAAGATTACTGAGGTCACTAAATAGTTTGTAATGTGGAGATCCTGCTACTAATATTATATGTTAATTTGATAATGTTACAGTCAAAGATATTACCAGTGCTTCTTTAAAAATGAAGCGATGCATCGGAAGCAGGATATCGGCTTGAAGCTAAGATGCCTTTAGTGCATAAAACTATCATAGATGTAAGAAGTCAGACAGTCACTACCAAAATATGTTGCGATACATACACTTTTTTCAAATAGAGAGAAAACATCCTGTCTTCCCCATTATGGATTCAACATTTTGTGTCTCCTATCAAACCTCTACCACATCCAGTTGCTACAAATTAGAAAGAGAATTCACAATGGAGTTTCCATAATGTCTCAAAACCTTTTACAGGGTTTTGCAAACATTTTACTGAAATAAACAAAACCATCGCAAAACGAGAAAGACCTCGTATATATCAGGTCAAGATTTCTCCATTTTCTCCTATAGCGACTGCACTCCGGCTGCATGACTCTTGTAAGTCTGTTGCAAGACGGTTGCAAAATGTGTGAAGTTCTCTGGTGAATAAAGTGAATCTTAAGTTTCATGCAACATTCTTACAGCGTCCGCCAGTTCATTGTGATTTCCAGAATTGTCACTAATTTGCCTTTTTTTTTTTTTTTTTTTTTTTTAAACTTCTGAGTCTCCAGCTCATTAAAGTTGTCACAACTCGGTGAAAGAAAAGCTTTACACAAATTGCATTAACTGCACACAGCCCATCTCCCAATGCTGAGAGATGAAATGCAGACTGTAACTCCAGATCCCTGCATAAGAAGCATCAATCTTTCATTCCAACATCGCTCATAACCAAGTTCAGTCATACTCGTGCATGCCGTCATAATCATCATCATCATTTACAATGAAGAGTCCCAACTTTTACCATCAGCTTTTATTTGTCATTTGCATGAGGGTGTCTGTGAACTCAATTTTATTCTATCGTGGAGTTGACGTTGATGTGATTCATTTTTATTTTTTATTTTTTTTCATGCCCCTCTCTCTACCCCCATCCTCATTGCTCAACAAAACCACCACCCAGTGCTTGAGTACAGAGATAAACTTTTCACTCACTCAAACCCAAAACGTGCCATAAAGGAGAGAGTCCACAGTCAAGGTAATAGTCACGTTCCCTGCTGGCCCTCCTTCAGCGCTTCTTCTTTTTCTGACACATCGGCCGAGCTGCATCCTCTCTGCTTCCTCTAACAAACACACACGCGTTTACTAACCAGGTCAAAGTGACAGCAAAACTTGCTGCGAACCTCCTCACAAAGACCTTGTGAGACACAGCACTAATCCTTGCTGACTTTGCGGGCGCTCCTCTGGGAGCAGTGGTTTTTCACAAACCAAAGTTGCTGCTCTAATGTGGTCTTCTCCATTGTTAATGTGTTGGCTCAGCGAGGCTGACTGTGGTCAGTTCAGAGCCGGGTCCAGACTGTGGGGGAAAAGAAGCTGTTTGTCATGGCACTCCAGTCATGAATCATCCAAAATGAGGCTGCTGTGATCATGCGGCATAACAAAGTTGTAATAAACTTTAAATGCAACACAAAATGGATTGGAGTCAGTTAAGAGAGGTTGACCACTTGATTATTTTACTATTTGGCAATCCTAAAATTTCTTGTTTTATTCTGACCGACAGCACACAACCTCAATAAAAATTAATTGTATAACATTCAGTTATTGCTCTCATTTGCTAATCTGGGATAAAATCTTTATAGTTTAAAGTTGTTTTTTTTTTTTTTTAGGTCTCACTATTTCTCTAAATAAACTAAAATAAGATCTTCTTGTTTCCTGTATTAATTCTAAATTTCGATGGGCAATAATTTGTATTATGTTGAGCTTGACTGTTGCTCATTTAGCTTTCATACACTTGCATCCGTTACGTCGGATTGACTCTTCAACAGTCAATTTAGATGCATTCGAAACGGCCTGAGAAAATTTACTGTGAAAAATCACGTTCTTCCTGCTAGTGAGTCACACTATTTGGAAGGTATTGCATGCATGTTTTTTTTTAGAGAATGGCTAAAAAAAATTATTTCAGCAACCTCTCTGCTTTCTGAATTCTCAACACACCCGATTCTCAAAGGCAACTGCATTGTTTGCGAACTGAAAGAATGAGGGTGTTTACGTAATGATTGTCGCACCGCCGTGCATGTCAACAAAGTCTGCATCCCGTGTGTTGTTCATCATGGAGCCTCAGATTGTTCGACAGCTTTCAAACAGGCCTGCTCCCGAGTATTTGTGTGTGTGTGTGTGTGTGTGTGTGTGTGTGTGTGTGTGTTTGTGACTGTGTATCTGTGCGGTTGCAGGCATGTGGGCCAGCCTGCGCTCCAGCAGCAGACTCGGTCAGCATTCATCAGGAGGCGACGTGGGCGCCAGACTGGCAGGGAAAGATCTGGCGCCTCCTGCAGGAAGCAACAGTCTGCAGGCTCAACTCCTCAAGCAGCAAGCTGCTCTTTACGTCTTTGGAGAAAAATCCCATCTCAGGGTGAGACTGGGAAGAAATAGGCTCTCTGAGATGATGCATTACTTTTGTTTTAGTCCGCTGTGTTGCTTCTTGTGAGCCCTTGCTGAATGGTATATTTTGAAGATTTGTTTCAAGTTAGTTTGTGTGCTATAGCAGAAAGATGTGAAATTCTATTTTAATCATGAAAGGAACTAAATGTCTACTCTATAAAATGTTTTCAGTACTAACACCAGGTTGCATATATTCTTTACATTTTTTTAATTCTGCAAAAATAATTATTTCATCCATATATTTTGTATATAAGTAACTTGATAGTTGGGAAAGGTATGCATCGAGAAGAAAAGCAATAAAAGATGTTCTGAGAAAAACAGGGGTGCTACTTTTCAAGTTCAATTGAATCTCTAGAAAGGCATACATGAGCAAGTTCAAACATCTTTTAATTGAATACTGAAGGATAACGGATTGTGAAAGCTTATACAAAATGTATACAAAAGTTGGAAATTTTGCATTTCATGAATGCCAAAGAGTTAATATTGCAACTACCACTTCAATTTTATATTTAAACTGAAGTCTAACTACGGAATAGAATGTTCATGTGGGTAATTTGATCACTGTTGTGCTTTTCTGCATTGGACTAAGAGTTATTATATTCCAATATGTCTGACAGGGTCTCAGAGTGGACTCGTCTCTGAACTGTGAACTGGTGCCGGTGGACTTTGCCGACACGCGGCAGGTGAAGGCCGCTTTCAAAAAGCTGCTGAGGGCCTGCGCCCCCAGCGCCACCTCTTCCGACTCCGAGGACTCCTTCCTCAAAGCCCTGGAGGAATCTGAATGGCTCCTGCAGGTGGCAAAAACACACAAACAACACCGTTTTTCATAACTGAAGCCAAGCAGAGTCTGACCCTGAAGTTTGTCTGAGAACAACCCGGCAGTCAGCGCATGAGATTCACATCATGGATAAATTATGTGAATAAATCCACTCTGAAGCCGTTTTCCCAAGGGAACCATGTTGAGGGGCACTTATCATGCTGGTTATCTGATTGACCCCCTGCAGCCTTACATTGAACATAACATGCGCAGTCGAAAAATACTATCTGTGGGAAAAGAAGCAGTAATTTACCGGATTAAGTGTGTCTGTCTGTGTGTGTGTATTTATATTTATTCACATGCACATATGTTGACCTCCCATAGCTTCACAAGATCCTGCAGCTGGCGTTGTTTCTGGTCGAGCTTCTGGACAGCGGCTCATCTGTGCTTCTCAGCCTGGAGGATGGCTGGGACATCACCACACAGGTGAGAGAAATGCACAAATACCACCGGGCATAAAAAACACATGCAGTGGAGACAGATGTGAACATGTGCATAATCCACCCTTTTTTCTTTTTTTTTTTTTTTTTAACTGATATTGGTTTTGTGTATTGAACAAAACTTTGCAAGACGGATACACGACGTCATAATGAAGAGAAGTTACAGACTAAGTTAATTTAAACACTTAAGATGCAATAGCTGGTGTTAAAAAAAAAAAAAGAAGCATTGCTTCTGTAAGATCTGTGGAGACAAATCATTGATATCATCCAGCTTCTCGTGTACCTGAGTGTCCATTCAGCAGACCAGGAGGGGGGGGGGGGGGGGGGGGGGTCTGGAACATGTCCAATAATGGGCGGGGTTGCATGTTGCAGTCATTGCCGATAATAAAAATGCCACAGGGAGAAGGACCAAAAACACATTAATCGTGTGGGAAGCAGCAATTCCAAGCTGCAGTGTGTAAGCTTTACTGGAACTCTGTCATGGAAGTCCTTCACAGCGTCCAGAAACCTCTCGCACATTCTGCTGATAGAAGATGCAGATTCATGTTTTATTTCACTAAAACTGTTCAGGTAGACGTGTGGGGCTGGAGTTAACTAGAGCCTCAGTGATACATGTTTTGTTTTACACACCGCCACCACAGGTTCACTGTGTCTTTAATATTGAAACACTCTGTATTGTCCCATGTCAATTGCACAGCTCGATGTGGCGTCTGTCAGAAAGAGACTTGCTGCTTAATGTCCGCAGACCACCGGGCTGTTTCTGTGACGCAGCCATGTCTCGTGTGAGCACGGGCATGGAGAGCCAGACCGCAGATGATCCTGGTGTCAATTACCGGTTACTTGCTGCAACCTGTTGATGAGAGTGTAGTTTGAAGGCTTTGCAGGGTACCAGGGGCACAGTGGTCTAGTGGTGAGCAGTCGCCTCGCCGAGTCCACGCTGTCTGGGCTTTTGCGTTTTGCAAAATAAACTTGAGTTAGCATTGTACATTGTCCCACTAATGGCTCGCTGCTCAGAGAATCCCATCGACGCGGTTCACTCTAATCCTGCGGTCTACCAGCCGGTGTCACTACTCAACCAAGCAACGACTGCTGAGTGGAAAGCTCAGGCAATAAACACTGCTTCACTTTAATACATTTCAAACAAGCGAGAACCAGAACAGGTCTGCCAGTGATTCCAACCCAGTGTGTAAGATAACCTTCAATTCGATGGGTAAAAATAATGAAAAAAAAAAAAAGATATTATCTCAAAACTTTGATAATATTTCCTGGTTTTGTTCACTCACATTAAAAATGCATTAACTATGTTTTTTATTTGAAAATCACAAGACATTTCACTCTATTTTGCACCAGGAGGCATCACATAAGAAAATGACAAAACGATGGAAATGACTTTTTCCAGAAGGTCTCTACCTCTTTTCATTCAAATAAATGGAAACTTGGCAGTTGTTATATAGATTTCCTTGTCCCCCCCCACTTGAGATCAAGTTGAATGGTGTGTTTTTCCTGCACTGAAATGAGTTTGACACTCCCCATTCCAAACATGAATTATCAGGCTGTGTGAAACAGTGTTAAGCTTGTGACTCTTTTTATCCCTCTGCCACATATTGAGGCTGAAAGTAGAAACAAGTGTCTACTTAAGTATAATCCCGCTTTCTCGACTGTTGACAACATTTTTAGAGATTTCCACAGAGACCCATTGGCATCCATTCAGCCTGCACTTGTGTATGGACCATGTGTGAATCATAAATCTGCCACACCTGCTTTTCCTGCTCATCTTCTAAACAGCCGTGTTGCCATTGACCCAGATGTGCAAATATATTGAAAAGAGCTGTAGTAGTGAAGGCAAATGTCCCGATTTCAATCATGAAAGTGCACGTTTGTGGATTGTAGTCATGTAAACAAAAAGCCCTGCATCAATCCTAATCAGTTGTCAGTATCCAATTACTGCTAAACTCAGCATTTCATCGCATTTTTGCACACTGAGCTCATATTTTCCATCCTGACCTGTTAAAGTGCATAAAGTGTGTCCTTGCACCGTGTTTATGTGGGTTCGTAGGGCCCTGGGCTGCTGTTTAAAAGCTCAGTTTGTGGATCCCTCATGCGGGGCACGTGTTCAGCCCTGAGCATCTTTCTCCACGGGCCACCGGCTCCATCCAGTCAGGTCCTGATCAACCCGCACAGACAAATGGGCTCCATATGCTCCGACTCTACTGCCTCAGCCCACAATCCATAGACCCCCAGCAGACAGGAAGCAGAGCTGTCTTTGCTTTGTGTCTGAATGCCGTTGTAATTTACCCTTTGTCCTTCCTGTCCTTTACTTCTCTGCTATCCACAGTCCTCTCTCGGGGCCTGTTTCATGCTTCTAGGCACTCTCCAGTCTGCTGCAGGGTGGCACACTTCATCGCTAGGTGCAGGAGGCTTTTCCCTACCAGGCAGAACTCTGAGTTCTTGTAAACCCCCAAAGAGAGTTCGGGATCTGTTTTTCTCTCTGTGTTCCACATGCGTCAGGGCTCATTACTTATGTTGAAAAAGATGCGGACAGGGAAGCAGGCCAACCTTATTG
The DNA here is from genome assembly GCF_963383615.2 of Lipophrys pholis. Taxonomy (NCBI): domain Eukaryota; kingdom Metazoa; phylum Chordata; class Actinopteri; order Blenniiformes; family Blenniidae; genus Lipophrys; species Lipophrys pholis. The sequence continues at coordinate 13,652,478 of NC_137636.1, read as the reverse complement.
CATGTGTAGACAAGTGGTTCTGCACGGGTATTTTGTGGACTGAGCTCAAGTGCACCTCAAGACTCTTCTACATTGTTGTATAAATGTTATTAATAGCAGATGATGGGTTTGACATTGTGTCTTCAGAACATGGGTCCTTTTTAACGTGTTTTAGCTCTTGAGGGGACGCGACAGAAAGTCGGAGCAAATAGAAAGAATATGTAATCACCCTTGTAAAATAAAATCGAAGAACTTGTGCACGGTTGGGGTAAAACAACTGTACACAAGTTAGTGCTGCCATGATCAGCGTTGAACGTATTCAAAAATTTATTTCTGTGACTTATTTGAATTTGCATGTTTGCAGAGATTGTTTGTTTACAGCAATTTAGAAACACTATTACTGTTGGTTTCCCTATTAAGGAAGACAGTTGACTTCTTGTTTCTAATACACATGTTAGTTACATTATATTGTGTTCCAGAAAATGGTTATAAAATATCAGATTTGGTCTTTGTCTAAAAAAAACAATCTGTATTTCATCTCAGTGAGAATGTGTGCACTCAGTGGTGATACTTTACTTTATTAATGGGTTGTCAAATCTGGGAACGTGACACGAACACATCATAACTTTTAGACGTCATGAAGTACACATGCTACATTTTTTTCCATATGTTAACGTTCAAGTTATTTATGTGGAAATGTCCTGCCCCCCATCCCCCACCCACCCATCCACCACCACCAATTCTTACACAATATTTTCGAAGTTCTACCTTGTCTAGGTGTGTGTGTGTGCGAATTGTATGCTTTAAAGTTGGGACTGCAGTATTGACATATCCTACAGGAGCAGAAGATTGTGTGTTTTATTATAAGTTTGACTTCACATACTCCTTGACTGCACTTTGTATTTTGGAGGGCAAACTCAGAAGTTAGGGCTGCATGGTGAAGTGTTCTCACCTCAGTGTGAGAATCCTCAGTTGGAATCAGGTTGGGGGGGGGGGGGTCCTGTCATTGTGGAGTTTGCATGTTTGCAGCTCCACATGTGTTTGAGGTTGTCGGCTTCTGTCTGTCTGCGTTTGCTCAGTGATGAACTGGTGATCTGTCCACCCGTGTATCTTGCCTTTAGCCATAAGCAGCTGGGATGAACGACAACGCTGGACGACGTGGTATCATAGAAGATGGATGGTTGAAGTCAGGAGTTGCATCATGTGACTAACAATTGTGTTTAATACTTGAACATTTGGCATATTAAGTATTGACCTTGAGTGTGACTGACGCAGGATCAATTCCTGGTGACATCAGGAAGCGCATGAAAACTTGTCAATAGACACTTATATATATATATATATATATATTACTTAGCAAGGTCATTACATAAAAATCTTCTTTTATTAATTTTTTTTATTATGCAGCCTGTCAATGGAAGGCTAAAAACCACCTCACACTGCAGAGTTTCTTGAGGGTTTTTTTAGCTCCCAAACTCCCCGAGATATTACTGCAAGCAGATGGATTTACAGGTTGAAAGCGAGTGTCCAAACAAATAAGTTGCAAAAGCATGAGTGAATTCGGTATTGTTGATTTCAAGTTTCGTCATTGCTTGGAATTACAAACTTGCGATATTCTCGGAAAAATCGTGTTGTCGTGTTCCCGTTTATTCTAACATCATAAGTCAGTAAAACCCGACGCCTCCAGAAAAGTTGGTCTTGCGTGAGAACTTGATGCTACATTATGCCAAATTTCATTCACGTGAACGTGGAACAGCATAACTTACTATGCTCAGACACTGAGCGCTGAAGCAACGGTTTATGTGTGTGTTTTCAAGAGTTCTGCAGCCTGTAAAAACATCTCGAAAACAAAGCTCAGGATCCTCCATGCTGCCCCAAGTTCATCCTCAGAATCATAACCTGCTTTTTTGTTACTTCTGCTCCAAAAGCCGTTCTGAATGCCGAGCTAACTGGAACACAACATGAAGCTTAAAAAGCGAAGTCGTTACATGAAGTGATGCAGCAGCAAAGTCGTTACCAGCTGCTTCTTTTAAGATGTCAAAGCTATAAAAAAAAAAAAAAGTATATATTTAAAGAAAGAAACATTGATACTTGGATGAGAGATGTGAAAGAACAAATACATCTCTGTACAACTAGTTGGACTCTACTGTGTGTACCGTTGCACTTATTTTTTGGGGGCTGCAGCCCAAAAGAAGATGTGACAATTCAGCAGTTATTCCTCAAGGAAGGACTGTAAGTTTCTTGCTCCCTCTGATGTTTTCAGGTGGTGTCTTTGGTGCAGCTGCTGAGCGACCCGTTCTACCGAACCCTGGAGGGTTTTCAGGTGCTGCTGGAGAAAGAGTGGCTGTCCTTCGGCCACAAGTTCAGCCAGCGGAGCAACCTGAGTCCCAGCAGTCAGGGCAGCGGCTTCACGCCCATTTTCCTGCAGTTCCTGGACTGCGTGCACCAGGTGAGCTTCGCCCGCCGCCGACGCGCTGAGCACTCGAGCACGCTGGGCCTCCTTCTCGCCGCCTCATCATTCATAACTTCCTCATGATCTCACCACATTCCTCAAGAGCGAGCAGAGGGGTGAGTGAAGAATGCGAGAAATTCAGCTGTCATTAACTATACATTGGTTTGGTTTTTCACTTCCCAACGCTGGATGTGTAATCACAACAGCACATTGCACAAGGGAGTGTGCGCGGAGGCTGCTGCACAGATGGTCCGTGAACCCAGTGATCAGCGCTGGGCTGTCTGAGCTCGCGTGTTTCAGCATCTCTTCACATTTCTGTGCGTGTTTAGAGTTACATGTGGAAAATTGCAGTTTTGGGGATTGAGGGTCTCTGGGAAGGCTTTGGGTGTGCTTCAGGGTTTCAGATGGAGGCGGGGGGAGTCGAGTTAAGAATGAAACTCACACAGCTGAAGTCCAGAGTTGTGTGTGTGTGTGTGTGTGTGTGTGTGTGTGTGTGTGTGTGTGTGTGTGTGTGTGTGTGTGTGTGTGTGTGTGTGTGTGTGTGTGTGTGTGTGTGTGTGTGTCTCTGTCTCCTGGGGTCACACAGACCCACTCCCATACACTTACATCAACACATAGTTTTTGCATTTGTCTTTTGAAACTGTAGGCTTGGCAGCTTAGGCACTTTTGGCGGGGGTCCTTGGGTCTGGAGAGCTATAAACGGGGGGGTTGGGGGGGGGTTCGGACAAGAGCTCAAAATAGAAGTGCCTCATCTCCAAAACAGCTGTTGTTTTTGCCAGTGGACCCAGGTGGCCACAACTATTTAGTTCTCTACTTAGACACCTCACACCACTGGATGGGAACAATGGCACGGCTGATCAGTCTGGATTGTGTCTGCCAGCGATGATATCACTGACCTTTGACCCCCACCGGCACAGGAGATGCTCTTTCCTGTTTCTAATTGGTTGATGTATACGCCAGAGAGACATGAAGCCCCAACATGAGGATGCTGTGCAGCGCACACACACACGCACTCTGACCTCCCTCTCCCCTTCCTAATAGTCTTTATTCATCTTTTCATATCCTTGCAGATATTGGAGCAACATCCTCTGGAGTTTGAGTTTAATCAGTATTATCTGAGATTCCTGGCCTATCATCACATCTCTAATCGCTTCAAGAACTTCCTGTTGGACTCAGACTATGAGCGTCTGGAACATGGTCAGTGTCTTCCACAGAATAAAGCATGGGGGGGTTGTTTGTTTCCTTCGTCTTTTTGATGCTGCGCAAATGCTTCATTGCGCCAAAGTATGCAAAAGAATTTTACTTTAAAAAAAAAAAAAAAAAAAAAAAGATAGAAATGACCTTACTGCGTGCGTCCCATTCATCACCGCACTGACCTACCTTGGTAGTAAAAGACAATGTGTTTTTCTCTTTTCTGCTTTATTACCATTTGATCACAAGCCTTTATTGCTTTCCCAATTTCATTACGTCGCATATGGGGGTGATTAGTTATTAGAACTGTTCGTTATGATCCCAACCTTCATGAATTAGGAGTGTTGTTCTTACTGCTCTCTGTCATTACTAAAATTTTAAGTTTTATCACACAAACAACACATGGTTTCTATGAATGCACGTGAGTTGCACAAGACAACTGAGTCTGAGTAAACTTGGTTGGATCTAATTTTAGTTTGAAGCTCCGTCACGTGTATACAGCTTTCTAATAATGACCTTTTTATGAAGAAATAGCCACTTCCTTAAATAAATGCATATCTGATCCTTTGTGTCCAGACTGAGTAATACCACTGTGGTGTTGCTGCAGTATGATCAGCCTGATTCACTCCGCCTCCCCGAAGATAAATGAATCGCACATTTGCTTGCTTGCCAATTTGACTTACTAGGTTTCTGTCTTTTATTGTGCATTACACCGCGTCTCTGCCTGTAGTTTAACTACCGGAAAATGAGTGCATGCATCCAATAGTCACTGAAACCACCAGTCGACCCTTTTCTTATTTATCCAATCAGGCCCTTTTTCTTTTCACGTTACTGTGCAACAGTTTCTCCCTTGTGGGCTTCCACAGGCTTGTTGTTCGAGGATAGAGGTGATAAACAGGCCCGGAGAGGCATCTGTATCTGGGAGTGCATCAACAGGATGCACCGGAGGAGTCCCATCTTCTTCAACTATCTGTACAACCCTTCGGAGAGCGAGGTGAGTGCTGGTGTCGACACGCTGCCCTTCAGCAGACGTCTATTAAAATTCAACTTGTATCCTGCAGTGTTACATCGGGCTATAATGTATGAATGACCTAAAAACAGTATTGATGTGCATTTGATTGATCTTCACAGCTGAATCTGAAAAGGAATTCTATCAGTCACTTGTCAAGCAGTTTTGCAAATCCCTGCAGCACAGCCTGGTATGACCTCCTCTCCATCCATGGAGGAAATAACTGAGGACAGACTAGAACAGGGGAGGGGGACCATTATTATTTTACTATTCTAAGGGGCTTATTTTGACTGAGTTGCCCAAAATGTGCATAGCTTGGATATAGAAACTAACATGTGTCTATGGTGGTAATATTAGTCAGTTGTTTGTTTTTTTTATCACAATTTCTTGCCTTGCTCACAGTATTACAATATGTATTAAATTGTTAGCTCTGCTCTGCGGTACGTCTCCTATCACCACATCTTGGCCAATACACATGCAGCCATATAGTGTGTTACAAGCAACCGGTACACGGAAACTGCTGTTGGACCCGAGAAGCTGCTACAAGATCTGATAGTTGACATTTATGTGGATTCAAGCAACTCAACTTATATCGCCAGCTTGTGTTTTTCCACTCCACATCATTTCCTGTTTCCCTCGATGTCAGTGGTTCGAGTACTTCAACTGCTACAAATCAGATTAACCTGTCAGCCGTGTCGGGATCTTTAATGTTCAGGATAACGAATGGTACTGGTTCTAGATGCGCACAAACGTTGTGCGATTTTATAACGTCACTCATCGACTGACCGGAGAACTCCAGAGGAAATAATTGAATGAGCAAATCTACGTTTAACAACCTCAGAACAAAAAATAAATAAATGCAGCTCACTTAAAAGGAGCATTTCAGGTCCTGAGCATTTGGTCAAAAAAAAAATAAGGAACAGTTGTGTGGCAGTTTGTACTCCGAGTACTGGATAAATATCACTACTGTTTACAATGATTTGTTCAAGTATTTTTTATTATTGCACCCCTTGCACTCATAAATGCTTTTCTTGGATGTTTGAGCTTCACTATTCAGAGCGACGATGTTTGTTTGGAGACTGACGCCAGAAAACCATTTTGAAATGGGTTTTTTTTGCTGAAAGTGGAAATTTCCCTGTTGCTCACATAAAATCGGAGTTCCAGGCACAAACTGTGAGCACAACTGGTTTTGACGTCAGTTCTCATCCAAAAGGCAACCAGAGCGAAGCGTCGGGTCCAGGTTCCTGTCGAGGCCGGAGGAGGCATCAATCATGGACTTTAAACTCGCACAATAAAACCTCAAATATTTTCAGTGTTATGGAAAAAAAACCCTAATCAGATGTAATCAGATTTCTGAAGCCTTCAAGCTTGTTTTTAATGACAAAAATAAACTCCATGATTTAATATCGTTTAAAAAAAAATAGAGATCAGGCCTCCTCTCTGGAGTTAAATGTTTTTCTCACATGAGTTGATTTGTTTTCTGATGTTTTTCCCTCCCTGATGCTTTCATTGATTGATTCATTTCTCTTTGGAGCAACAACTAAAACCTCCAAATGATTTTAATGGCGGCAGATAATCGTTTATCACTGAGGGGAGCTTCTTTGTCTTTTTGTGAGGCGATACATAACCGGATACTCTCTGTGAGACTTACTGATAATCTCAGTGAAACAACACAGTATAGATATTTTAATTAATATATTCTAATCATTTATATTGATGCATATAGAAAAGGAGAAAGAATCTTGTTTTGTGCCTCATTACAGGTTTACAGGCTATATTAACTTATATTTAGATTTGTTACACATAAACTAAAGTAGTTCAGTCTTTTTAGTTTGTGCTGACTGTAGAAATAGTTAACTTTTCAGTTATAATTCCATTTTTAGATGAACCTGTATGAGTGAAGTTTTGAAAGAAAATCTTTTTCATACATCAGATACATCATATTCAACATTTACTTCATTATTAAGGATGTTTTCTTTCAGGACGGGATCTTTGCTCCTCTTCAAATATCTTTTCTTTTTTTTTTCAGATGTGATAATATACTTCTTATTTTTAAACCTACTCCTCTGCTTTGGTGTCACAGTTGATCCTGAAGCCCTCGATCGGCATCCCCAGCCTGATCAAATGGGACTTCTTCACAGACGAGACTCTGTCCACCGGGCCGTGTTACGACTGGAGGATGATGGCGGTGAGGCTGGATAGCTCTGAGGAGACGGACAACCTCTCCAACAGCAAGAGGCGGATTGTCTGGCCGTGTTACAGCAGCGTGAGCCGCGCCCAGCCGGACGCCATCACCAAACTCCTCGCTGTGAGAGCTACTCGCCAAAGTTTTCGTCAAAGAGTTTGGTCCCGTTCTTTGCTTTGTGCCAATTTTCTCGGTTCTCCTTTTCGCTGTAGGATATCGAGAAGTTGGAGGGGGCGCTGAACCAGGCCCCGGAGAAATGGCACACCACTCTAGAGAGAGTCAGGATCAGCATTCAGGAAGACCTCAAACTGGAAGGAAATGTGCGTATTAAAGGAGTAAAGAGAACGTGTTCCGTTAAAAAAAAACAAGCCTGAAACAGTCTTGAGCTTCATTTACCAGTCGCGTGTTATCTTACGTGTATTTTTTTTTTTTTAATTACAATTGCAGCTTCGTAAGCAGTCGGTGTCCATCTCGGGCCTCATTCCCACGTCCAGCCTGCAGGCCTTCCAGCGGCGCTCCATGCTGCACCTGCCAGACAGCACTCTGGGCGAGGACCGCAGCACCGCCACAGCCAACGGCATCAACCGACGCGCTGCAACGCTTTACAACCAGTTCACCCCCAAGAGCGAGGAGAACAGGTGGGTCGTGAACTTCCTGAGCGCCGGAACAAATAGGAAGTCCACGTCTCAGTTCGTTCAGCAAGGGGCCAGTCCTGTTTTGGAAGCTGAGTCAGGGCTGTGGTATGCCATGTGTCATGTTTGTAAGGATTGTCTGTACTCTGTTAAATTCTGGGTGTGTAATTTTACAATTATTGTGGGGTCAAAGTACATTCTCTTGGCTCCTATTACAGGAGATCTCTCTCCAAGATGGACAAACAGTCATTAAAAACTACTTTATCTAAAAAAAAAGAAATAAAAAAAAAGTGTACTTATGCTGTTTGCGCTCCTCGTATTTCAACAGCCAAATAGCGTTCTGACACACTAAAGCGTTAACATATGAAATACATTAGAAATCTAACAATAATTAACAGTGTCTAAGTACTTTTAATGTACTTGAGTGATAAATCAACATTAAACCATGTGGCGCTATGAGTTGGTGAAGTACACTCTGAAATACTTGATGAAATATTTCAAGGCTTCACTCAGTCGAAGACATAAAAACAGAGTATTAATGGTTTGACCAGATCAGTTTAACATTTTCTTTTCACATAAATGGGTCACGCAGCTGTATGGGAGGTTAAAGTGCAGTTAACCAGCAAGCTTGCACAACGAGAACACAATGTCCGGACAGTGTTGAGGTTGATTTTGTACATATGGAGAAAAGTACAACCCCAGAGTCCAGAGACTTCCCAAGGTTAAAAAGACCCCTGGCTATAAAGACGCCTTTCTCCAGATATGCGTCAACTGCTATTATAAACACATTCATTTTACAGTTCTGATCAATCCTGTACATTAAGCACATGTTTTTCTGCAGGTGGTGCCATTGTAATGTCGTCTGAGACCACATTGTAATATGGAACTTATTATTATTACTACTTAGTGCTTTTGATTAATAAACTATGAACAAAAAGTGAGGAAATGTCTGTTTGGCATCGGCAAATCCTTTTCATGGACCCACGTATTCAGCTCTGCTGCTCATCCCTCAAATGCTTCTTCCTTATAAATGTGGCACTGTTCCACAGGGAAATGGAGACTTTTAGTAAATACATTTGATGAACATTAACATTGATTGCCAAGAATCACCATGACAACAAAGAAATAATCGACCTTACTTTCCTTTACTTCTTGGGCCCAGTTTAGTTTAAAATGACGGAAAAGATAATCAAATGTACCACTGAGGGGCTTTCGGCTCTCAAGTTTCATTCAGCGATTTGTGCTGTGTGCGTTTAGTCTGAGAGGCAGAACGAAGTGGCCTGCAAGAGCTGTGAAGTCACAATGAATTTACATGTTCAACTGCCCTTGCTGGCAAATAAATGTTGCTGATACAGAAAAATGACAAACCAAGTATCAAGTTTTGCTTCTGAAGGAACGTGTCTAAAAGAGGAGATTGGATTGGTTTCAAAGATGGAGAAATTTAATCGATTGTTTTTGTTTTTTTAACTCCTGACAAAAATCCCTATTGGGGCGGGGTAATTCTTTTGAAAGGTTTGTAAAGTCCAGGGTGGGGTCGTCAGTACTGGACGTATTTGATTCAACGTCTATTAACCGTGTCTATTTTATTTGGCGTTTTGAAAAAAATAAAAAACGATGGTTTTCCTTCTTCTATCCACACTGTGATTTCATCATAGGAGGACTCAAGCATTTCTGGACTTCTGGATCCATTTTTAACATAAAAATCAAAGCATACACGCTCCTGATATTTTTATAGAAAATAATCTTTATCATTTTTCACCTCGAGTTCAGCTCAGATCATCATCATTTCCCCCAAAACGTTAAAAATGTCAAGTTTTCGAGTGCGAGGGGAAACTTGTGCCACGTTACAGCCAACAAGTCCGTCGAACACACGTAGCTTTTGGACTCAGACTCTGGTGTTTCTCAGGTCCTATGAGGGGATCCTGTATAAACGCGGCGCGTTGCTGAAAGGCTGGAAGCCTCGCTGGTTTGTACTGGACATCACAAAGCACCAGGTGAGTGCCAGCCGTGGCGCCTTCACGTTTCACCTTCCACCCGTCTGCAGGGTTAACGCTCGTGTCTTCACAGCTGCGGTACTACGACACCGGCGAGGACACCAACTGCAGAGGCCACATCGACCTGGCCGAGGTGGAGTCCGTGATGATCGCTGCGCCCACAATAGGATCCCCTAAACACATCAGCGAAAAGGCCTTTTTCGATGTAAGTGCTGCAGGGTCTCACCCTGCGAGCACCCCTTTTTTCTGTGGCAATCAGCTATAAAAACATCTTTTCAATCTTCTACTTCAATCTAAAGAGGTTTCTTTCCTCCAATAAGCAACAAGTTTCCATTTAAATGGATATTTTTGTCACATTTTAAGGCGGATTTCTGTCCTGTGAATCTTGTAGAAACCAAACTCTCCTCGTGGTTTTGATTCTTTTCTTTGTAGTAAGAACACTACAAGCACGTGTCACTGTAACACGATTGAGGAAATGCATGCCTCTCCTCATGGCTGGAGGATCGACACAATCAAAACCAAATGTCTGAATCGAATACCCCAGTAGTATTACAACAGAACTGTGGGGCTGACTCTTGGTACTTTCATTGAATACTTGCACAATGACTTGTCAGAATACCGTGGATATGAGTGGCTCAAACTAAAGTGTTCACCACAATGCAACCCGTAAATCCGGCCAATCCAGCAACATTAATACGGTCCTGTTAATATGTCCTGTTAAACTCCTTCATGTCTTAGCGATATAAATTCAACTGAAAAGTCTTGGTTGGCTGCAGAACGTCTCACTGTGATATCGTTTACTCCCATTTATCAATTCCAGTTAATTACACTCAATTATTTTGGACTAGCAGAACCATGGAAGAGTGTGTACGTGCATGCCTGTAGCAGTCTGTCATGTTTATTTTCAACGTGATTTACAAAACAAGACAAAACATTACATACAGTATGTATCTGGGAATCTTTTCTTTTTTTTCTTTTACATTTTTATTGAAGTCAAAAGGTCATCGTGATCAAATAAACTGGAAAAAACTGTGGAAAAACATAATATACGCTGATCAGCCGTAACATTATGACAGCTCCTTTGAGTTCTGAGAGTTTGAGGTGCAGCCCTCCACGTCACGGGTTCACAGTCTTACCCTCCTCCGACCTGCTTTAAAGGATGCTGATCGCTGCAGACGCTCTGATCGAATTGTTCAGCCGTCACAATTCTGCCCTCCTTAAATATTTGTCCACTTGTCTTGCTTCTAACATCTCTAACTTAAGGACGAAATGTCACATGGTTGATTGTTGTATTGGAACTATTCCCTCAAAGAGACTTTAAAGCATCTGATTTATTTCGAAGGACAAAAATCGGAATTTATTCCATTTTTTGTCATTGGATTTGAGCTTTTTCTAGTAAGTGTTGCTAACTGGAATGTTGATACCACGAATCAGCTCCGAATATTCACATAACACTTTCAAATGGAATTTTGTTTTCTTTTTTTTATTTGCATATTTGCTCTGAATCAGCTTGAAATCTTCTATCCCCGGTGCCTTCATGTCTTTTTTTTTATTTTTTATTTGCTGTCCCCTCCAGCTGAAGACCAGCAAGAGAGTTTATAACTTCTGCGCCTCGGACGCCCCCAGCGCTCAGGTGTGGATGGACAAGATCCAGAACTGCATCTCCGATGCCTGAACACTCACATCTATGGTCAGCGCCACCATGAGGAGGCTGAGAGCAGAAACATGACCGCTGCTCTGACGTCTTAAACTTCAGGGACCACCGTGAATAAAGTGCCTGGTAGTGGAAGGAGGGACGCCGTCTGTCCGTCCGTCCGTCCGTCCGTCCGCCTCCTCTCCCTGCTGCTCGGCGGCCGATGGAGCCGCCGTCACTCCGTCGGACTTCCTGGTCTCTGCTGTCGGCCTCCTCCGACGGGGAGGTGAAGAAGGACTGACTTCTGAGGGGACTGTGCACTATCTAGGGGGATCTGATCCTACTTAAACTGTATATCGTTCAAAGCAATATCACTGGCCAATAAAACTGTGGGTTCAATTTTAGACTTAAAAAAGAAAAGTATAGAAATACTTTGTCAAAGAATTTCTATCAGATATTTTACTACGAGGGAAGGTGATTGCTGCTTACAGAGACGTATGAACTGCCAAAAACTCAGAGATTTTAATGCACAACACGAAAAAAGCAATTTGTTTGCACTCAGCTCTAAAGTATGCACTCCTTCTCAAACAGAAACTCTCTAGCAGATGCAGACAGCGAGGCTCGAGGCGTCGCGCTACGCCGTACATGTGACTTTTCCTCATTCCAGGTGAAATGAAAAGAATTTGCACAGTGAGTTCAAAAGAGTTACCTGACATTTTTCTATTTAAATAAGTGATGTTCTCTCTATTTTGTTGAATGTTTATTGACTTGTGGTTAACACGTTTGTCTCATGTAAATTATTATTTTTTATTAAACGTGTAACTGTCAGTGTGGTGGTGTCATGTTGTTCTGTAAATACCTGCGTGACATTTCATTTTATAAACTGTATGTACTGAACATAAGTATACTTTTCTAACTTCAATGTGACCAATAAGTTTTTTTGGTTTTTTTTAATATGTCGTTACTGGTGCAAAAACCTTAGTGGCCTGTTCTCTGTTTGTGGTGAAACTTTGTCCAGAAAATGAAATAGAGACTTCTTGTTGTTGTCATTTGGATGGTCCAGCAAGCTCTGTGTGTTTTTAAGGGCTTTTTAAAGAAAATATCATCCACGTCTCCTGTTTTCCTGTTTGTGTGGCCTACACAGCTTCATTAAAAGAGGAACAAAATTACAAATTAAACTATTCAAAGATGTCGGAGGCTTTTTTTCCTTTGTTTACTGTATCTTTGTATCTTGTTTTGTGGTGACACTAATTTTTGGAAATAAATCAAACATACTTGAAACTAGTTTTCTTGTGGCCATCGTTTGATTGCAGAGATCAACTGTTCGGAGTATCACAGAGGAACGTGCGTCACCGTGCTGTGTTACGTCCATCACTGACTAAAATGCTGCAAATGCATAAATCTGAAAAAAACGAACATTTTTGGGGAGGAATTAAAGCGTTTTCTCTTTATTATTTTTTTACACTTTGCGACGTCCCTGCAAGCAGCAGTGGACACTGGGGCGAAAGAGGAAAACACAGAGAGAACAGATACTGAATATGAGGAGGTGAAATGAGGAATTAATCAGATGACTGAAAGTGGAGCAGATCACACCGAGCTTCACGGTCCAGTTTCGAGGAATGTCTCCAGATATTGATTTAAACACCAGTGCATTTTTAAGGGAGGACTGTTTGTCCAAGGTTATGTAGTTTACTTACTTTTATTTAGTGAAATCAATCAGTCTTGGTTCCTTGTGTTATTCAGAGAGGAAAGTTATTTTACCAAATGATGTGAACTGATCTTAATACTCTGGTCATACTATTGGATGGATGGATGGACGGAGGGATAGATTTCAGAAGGCTGGAACCTTGAAGAGCTGCAGGCTTTCATCACAGAGAAGCTCCAAAACATTGGGAATGGCCACGTTTTTCTGGCCTCTTCCAAACATCTCGTCTTTGACAAGGATTTTTATCTCGGCGGAAGGTAAACAGACACCTTCGTAACTCGTGTTTTGTTTTTTGGGTTTGGAGCCGCCAGCAGGGCCTGGAGAGGACGTCTCTCCTGACAGCAATGAATACGTTACCGGGCAGGATCCCCAGCTCAGGCTGAGTGGCGCCTGGCTGGCGGTGAAGGACGAGACTCCCGCAATCCTTCGAAAACCCGGTGTCAGAGAGGAACCAGAGGTCAGAGGAAGAGCGGGTCTTGGAAGTGTCTGTGCCCTTCCACGGTCCTGCAGCTGGCTCGCACAGGCAAGCAGGTGCAGAGCAGAAGCAGCCCAACATCTGGGCCGAGACCCTGGCACCTTCCCTCCATATTTAGCCTGTTGCTTTGGGTACGGAGATTAGAGTGTCTGCCTACAAACAGACTGACACAGCGGAAGTAATCCAGCAGGATCGCATGGAATGGCACGACAGGAATCGTTTTCTCATGAAAAGGCGGGGGGGGGGGGGGGGGGGGGGGGGCTGTTTTACATGAGAGCCATTTTATTCAATTACTGATTCACGTATCTGTTTTCTCCTGACTGCATGAAACCACATTCAGGCAAATTATTGTAGTGTAAATGTTTAAAGGAGATGAAAGACTGTTGTTGTGTAACCATGACGTGAGTTAGAAAACATTAGTGTGTCCTTCATTGATTTCTTCTGCAAAGTTGGAGCACATTACCGATGAAAGCATTTATTATCCTTAAGAAGGACAGTGTTTTAAATACACTGCTGTGTAATCATGACCTTGTATAACTTGGCGGCATTTCTTCTGAGTTCAGTGTGATTGGTCTCAGCTGGCCTGAAACATAACGCTGTCACAAAAGAAGACAAATCAAAATCAGTCTATAAATTCAAGATTGCACGTATCTGTTGCTTTTGGATCCTTAATCTTCAAATGGAGTCATGGTTGTAGTAAATGTTGATTGGCCCATCTAGAGGCCCCAAAAATACTCCAGTGACAGATGATTCTGATTTATTTCACTGGTCCTACAAATCCCATTATCCCCGCGGCCCTCGTTCCCCGAGTGCAGGGAACGAGCTATGCAGCCGTTTCCATTTCCTGGGTGCCTCTGTGAGGGGCTGCTGGGGGCCCTCCTCTACCGACTTGCAACCTTTTGGGCTCTTGGCGGGCACCTGCTCTGAAATTCAGCGTAACCTCTTCCAAGCGCTGATCTCAACGGCTCGACACGCACCATTGAGTCCCGCCCGAGATATCAGGGTGATGTCAGATGCCGGCGGCAACATGGGGGTCTATTGGTCGGATTATCAAACGCATGAATCAACATGATGTTATCCGGACACAACCCACTCATCCATGAATAGAAAAAGTCCATTTAATGTGATTAGTGGCTTCAAAGGATATATGTGAGGGTTTCTGAAGTATGCTTTCTTAGCCCACTTTCAGCGATTTATCCGAGGCCCTGATGTTGTTCACTGCACAGTGGAGGCGATGTGGGTTGCTCAGTGAGGTCACTGTGGGAAGTCATCTAAACCAGAAACCAAGCATCTGCCAGGCATTTTTCCACCAGAAGACAATCCCATAAAATGTTCCAGTTTCAAATCAGTTTCCAAGAGGATGTTTTGGACAGGAATCAGATGAATTGGTTATGGGCATTATGCTGCTTTTCAGACCCCTGGGTGGAGGGTGAGACAGCTAGAGATATCCTTATACGTGGAATGTCGGGGCTTGTGCAATTTAGCTACGGAGATCACCAACTCCCAATTCTGAGAATAGTCCTTATAATAAAAAAAAAATAAAAAAAGGCACCACATTTTTCTCAGATTCTGAGATATAAATACCTCCTCAGGAAGAAATGTGAACAGCAAATCTGTTTATCGGGCAGTGAACCACGACTCCGCAACAACAACAAATGGTGTGTTCCTATTTTCAAGAATATTTTCTAATTAATCCATACAATTTTGTAAAACAAAAACAATGAGGTTTGTGTTATCTTTTGTGAGATCAAAACCTATTTCTATCTGCAGTATTAGCTCAGGGATTTCAGCAGTGTGGCTCCAGCTTTCTTCAGGAACCTGCTGGTATCAAGAGATGCTGACTGTGAATGCAGGCTCTTGTCTTATTTCCTTCTCTGAACTCAACATGAACTCCTGTCCCTCAATCGTGTCTCTCCAAGACACATGGACTAAAGTGGGTTGATAGTTTTCAGTTCAGGAAATGGAGACTCTTATTGTGCAGGCACGATACAAACATGAACCCACGGCTGACAGTTTCACCCGCTGACGATGTTCCTGTAACGCCGTCTCTCTTTCCACCCTGGAACGTGAAGGTGCGATAGAGGGAGGTGAGGCGTACGTGTGAGAACAGTCCTTCATTGTTGCACGGACTGTTTGTTTTGACACCCACATCCAGTAAAATGGAGACCTCGCTGCTGCGTATCAACTGCATCAAGTGTGATTCAGCCTGCTTTCTGGAGACTGGAACAATAAGGTCATATTGTAAAACACCTACAGACCTGTCATATAATCGGGCCGGTAACTGAAGCATGCACTGACCCAACACTGTCTGCACTGATTGCATTTGTTTGCATATAAAAAAGAAGAGTGGAGAACCAGCTCGGGTTTCTGCAATCTAAAGTTCTGTGCATGGCACGATGGGGAAGTTTGTGTTTCCTCTCTCTTGCATCAGTCAAACAAAAGTTATCCTTGATGGGTATCTGAATTGAGTGTCCTGACACAATAAAGCCTTCTTTGTTTGTCAGAGACAAACTCCTTATTTATTGTCGCTTTTCAGACTATTTGAATCAATCATAATGTTTGTGTATGTGACCTGTTTTAATGGGTTGGATTAGATTAATGGTTTTGTATCACCGACATCACAGGTAACGAGACTTTACAAGGACAGACATTCAGGTCAAGTCCAGGACCTTCGTTTGGGATGAAGGGCGGAGAACAAGTATTTACTTGCAATGAAATGAACAAAATTAGATTTGAAAATTGTAATAACATACTTTCTCCAATAAACACGGAGACCTTTGAAACTTTTATTTTACAGTCTTTGAGAGGAGCTAGTTGAGGAGGTAGTTCAGGTGGAGGACCGCACAGTGGTGTAGTGGATAGCACTCACAAAGAGAAGGTCATGATTCAAGTCTGAGCCTGTCCTTTCTGAGCTGAGTGTCACTTTGTGCATTTGTGGATTTTATTAATTTTTTCTGGGTACTCCGGTTTCCTCGTAGGCGATAGTGTGAGCGTGTCTCTGTGTTGCCCCGGTGACCTCTTCGGGTGTATCCTGCCTTCCTTAGCGTGGCTAGGCACAAGCGCTGCACAACCCTGAACTGGATGAAGGGGTATTGACAACAGATGTAAGGTGGTTCCGGTTTCTGATTTTTGATGCTCCCTCATAGTCTCTCATTTGAGATCAACCAGACATGTTCACGTGGGATGAGAAGAACTTACATTCCTGGTTGGTCAAATAGTGGATTGGGATCCGACTTGAGGAGCTGGAAGACGTCGCAGGGGATGATAGGGGTTTATGAACTTTGTCTCCATACTGCTACGATGACCTCATGTGGACAAACAAGGAAAGGAAATGGATGTATGGCTTCACTATAATAAGAATCAATCCTCCAATCAGAATTTAGAGGAGGGGTCCATATCCTTTCCTAGAAGAAGTCTCATGTGGTTTCAAAGAAAAAGCACTGGAGCGATTTAAATAAAGGAGACCAGAAGCAGAGGTCTGAAGTTTGGAATCACCATCTGCTGAAGCATCCTGTTCACATAGTGACACCTGGTGGACACTGTTCACATGCACAGAATGACTGCAGTCTGTTAGGACCGGAGCCCAGACAAACCAGGGACATTCTACCGAGACCCCCTATTTCCTCTCAACCAGCAGGTCAACTTCAAGGTCAAAGTTGATAAAGCAGCAGTTTATTAAACTTCAGGATGAGAAATGTCAACACAACAAAACTACTAACCCAAAAATCCCTGTCACACTGACAGAAATCAACATAGGAAACAAAAACTCAATGAAAAAACAAACTTCTTCTCAACCAAAATCAAGAGAAAATTTATGTAAAAAAAACTTGTTTTTCCCTCCTCCTTTTTGTCTCCCTTAAGGACACAATAGCTCATTAAGTTATTCATGTTGTAATTTTGTAGCACATCAAATAAATCCTTTGTTAATTCATGAACATAAAGGAATAATTTGCAGGCCGCAGTCATTCGAAAGACAATAACTTGTAATATAGATGGTGAAGTTGTTGAATCTAGTAAAAACTGTACACTGCGGCTCTTCAAGTGGGAGATTAGGCAGAATGTGCAACATGAGGGATGACTAAAACAAGTACTCGAAAGACAGACTTAATGAAAATAAACTTGCATGTTGCCTAGCAACTGCCATTACATTTCACTTTAAAACGGCACGAGTAAGGTCAGGATACATAGTAGAAGCAGGAGCAGCACAAAGAAAAACAGAGAAGAGAGAAGCTGTGAGCTGCTGTATTCTTTTCTAAAAGTAGATACTGCTGATACTGATGTATCTTAAAGGTGTGTTAAAGTGGCACCAAAAGTGGCAGAAATCTGCAGACTTTTTGGTCCCAGTTCTTCTAAAAAGAACCACCTTCCTCTCGGGCTGCTGGCAGTGTGCTACAGTTATTTATCTTCTGCCTGCAAGTTAGGTGCTCCGCTCTGAAACAAAAGAGTTTGGGAACTGACTCATCTTTTCCTATTTGGATAAAATGGTTTCAAATCATGTCAATAACAGCAGATTGTTCCCAGAAGCTAAAACTCACTGTTGTATAAAAATATGAGGCCGTACTGTCTTGTCCAGATGCAAACCGTTGCAGTGTCAGTCAAGCAGTTTCAGAAACGAGGGAGAGCGTTCTGTTTTGAGTCACTCCTAAATGAGTCGGTCTCCCTGCCGTTTGTCACAGAACATTCAAGGTGTGAAGCGGTTGGGATGCGGATCACCACCTCCAAATCTGAGTCTATGGTCCTCTCACGGAAAAGGGTATGGTACCCTGGTGGAGGAGTTTAAGTACCACGAGGGACAGAGTGAGGAGCTCAGTCATCCGGGAGAGACTCAAAGTCGAGCTGCTACTCCTCCTCATCGAGAGGGGCCAGCTGAGGAGTGTCGGGCATCTGATTAGGATGCTCCCTGGTCGCCTCCCTTTAGACGTCTACCAGGCACATCCAACTGGAAGGTGGTCCCGAGGTCGTCCCAGGACTCGCTGGAGAGATTATACCTCTGGCTTGGCCTGGGAGCGTCTCGGGGTCCCCCCAGAAGAGCTGGAGAAAGTTGCAGGGAACAGGGCTACCTGGGCTTCTCTGCATACACTGCATGTTAAAAACATTGAAATGACACAACACAACATTTAATAGATTCTTTTTAAATGACACGGTTTAATGATGATGCAAAAGTATAGCAAAACATACATTTACACAATGTTGCACCTTCTTTCTCCCTTGATGTAGGAGACATGACAAGTCCAAGTGCACCTTTCCATCACAAACATTTAACGGAGAATTAAAATTAAAGTGTTTTACTGGCCTGTGACATCCCTAGAGGTTCTCTGTAAAGGTTGTTGCTGCTATCATTTTCAAAGCCATTATGGGTTGTTATCGATGAAATCAAAGGGGTAAGAGTTTGAGGATTAAGCTGTATGTCATCTATTTTATAGCCGGTCTATACAATAGTCTCTTTTGCAGAGGAAGGAGCGAGTGATTCTGACACACCCGGAGTGCTCTAGTTAGACGTTCACTGGGCCTGAGCTCCCTGGATCTTACTGTCCTGCCACGTCTTCTTCCTCAGCTCCAGCTCAGAGTTGGTAAATGACGCAGGCCCCCAGTTAGTGATCATCTGCGGCGCTTTGTCTCCTAAAAGAACATAGATGAAAGTATTTCAACAGCATGAACTTTTACATGAACTAGTTTTTTTTTCATTGTTCAGTTTCATCAAGTTTTTTTTTGTTTGTTTTTTTGAAAGGTGCTTTAAAACAAGATCTTGTTTCGTGCAAATATGTCTGGCAGTGAAGCGAGGACGATGTTAACACATGCTGTTTTTAGCCAAGACCAGCTGAGCAGTTTGGGGCTGTGTGCAGTTTGGTGGACTGCGTGTGAACCACCACGCTCACACTCTGGTGTGCATCAACACAGCTGCATGGTGTCCAGGAGGAAGAGGTGTGTTTGAAACCTTCCACACCAGGGTGCACACTAGCAACTGCCTTGCATACACCACAAATTTGACTTGAAACGTCGTCTGATAAGCTTCATGCGCATCTCATTCGTGACCCAATGAGGCCAAAACTGGAACCAAGGTTTCACCCAGATTCAATTCCTAACTTTAATAGGATAACTTCATCAAAAAGCGACATAGAAGCAGCTATGGATTCTCTGCTCATGTACCGCAGAATTTCTCGAAATGCACGAAGCACTTATCAAAATGAGATGCAATGATGCGGAAAAAGAAAATCCATGGTTCAACAAGCAGCACAAAATACTTGTTGGGGGAAACCAGTCAGTAGCCACATTAACATGGCCCCATCATGTGATGGAAAAATGATGCTTCCTCAATTATTACAGAACCACACCGCCAAAAGTAGGGGTGAACATGAACCGCACATTAACTACATTTTATCAAACTGTAACGTTCTGCCTGAACTGTGGTCTGATCAGACTGCAGCATGTCGACTTATATCATGAATATTGTCCTGTTCTTTCCTTTCTTTTATTGAGCAGATGAGCAGAACTAAGACAGGTTCCTCTGGAAGTTTATTTCTCTACTGTCAATAGGATTGAATAGAATTGAATTCCTCTGTTGCCTTTATACAATACAGCGTAAAAGATAGGAGAAAAATGCATAGTACTGATGAGAGAAATATATTGCAGAGTGAATGAGGAGAAGGACTATAAAGTTGAAGGTTTAAACTGCGTGTCAGCATGAGTTTAGAGATGTTATTCTTCTGGGAACCAAACAGTTTCTTGATTGGATGCACATGTAATGGGAAATCCGTTAGGAGAATAAATGTGCCCACATATGGTTAAATACCTGCACCAAATTATCTGCAGTTAAAAGTAAATTCTTGAGTCAAGTGCTGATCAGTGAGGAGTCGTACCTGGCTGGATCAGACGCAGCAGCCCCTCTTGTTTGGCCACTTTGTCCTTCCAAGTCTTCGTCTTGTTCGCTGCTCGTTCAAGCTTTCTCGATACCACCTACAATATATACAAATACATTATTAATCCCAGAGGGAAATTCTTTAAATGAATGTGTGAATGAAATATATGAAGTAGCAGTACAGGTATGGTCAGATCATGTGAACAGTGAACATAGAGATGGGTGAATAGCTGCTAAGGTCATAGTTAATATTTTTCCTATCATTTACAATAAACCAGATTTTATACTCTGTGCAATTGATGCAGATAGGGTTGGATCAGTAGTGCTTGATGTGTTTACTAGCTTGAGAGGTCAAATGTTTTGTTTTCCTCTGAATTAAATACAAGCTTTGCAAGGGAGGAATGGTCCCAAACTTTCCCCAAAAAGAACTTGATCAAAAACAGGAAAAAGCAGCACTCCATGTGAGCCCGACCAACGGAGGATTTGATGCAGAGGCAGCTCTGACCTGGTACTGCTCCAGTGCCCCCCTACTCTCGCTCTCCAGCCTCCCCAGCTGCTGCACGGCTGCCTGCAGCTCTCTCTCCTTGACCAGCTGCTCGGCCAGCAGCTCCTCCTTCTCTGCCTCGGCCTGAGACAGCGTCCTCTGCTGCTGCAGGTGGAGCTGCTCCAGCTCGGCTCTCTTTGCTTCTTCCTCCTCAAGCAGCCTGTCAGGAAACACACCAAAAAAGATGGATCGCATATTTATTGCATGTTTTCTGTTATTCTACACTGTTTTCATGTTCCTCCTGTTATATCTGTTTAAAAAAAAAAAAAAAAAAAAAAAGGAACCTCAGTCGTAGAGGCAGAAGTGGCTAAAATACACACGTTGGTTTCATAGTAGTTAGGCAGATTCTTTTGTCAAATAATGAGAGAATTTCTGAATAGAAATACTGAATCAGCTCAAAGTACTAAAGTTAAAAACATGCTGCTTATCATCTTTCTGCCAACAATCATCAATACCTTTTCTCAAAGGTTTCATCTGGGCTGGAATCAGTTGCTCCTTTTTCACCTGTTACATTTATCGCTGCTCACTGAAGCTAATTTACTCATTTTCCTTTTTCTTTATGACATTTACAGTATATTCAGTTCTAAATATGGGTGTTTTAATCAATTCAAACTTCACTTGATTTTTTCTTGTTAAATCAGGTCATTTTGTTATTTACAGGAATTAGGGAATGCTGGTATTTGGAAAATAAAATACACCTCGCCCACCCCTTCAGTGACCCCAACACTCACTCAGTCATCTGGGTTTTTCTTTTCTTTCATTATTCAAGTTAATTACAGATACCTGGAAACTGTACATAAATACAATAGTATTTGCACTACATTACTTCCCGCTCTGAAGGAATGTGTGCTTTGCTCAAAGTTATGCATGCACAACAATGATGGAAGACTAACAAACTTAAACCCTCCAGGCTTTATATATATATAAATATAAAAAAAGGAATAAATCAACAGCTGAACGTATGAGACTATAACTATTTATATATTTGCTCGTCTGGCTTCCTTATCTAACACAGTGAGAGATATGTCTGTAATCAGTTCCTGCTTTTATTCACTCACATGCTGTTCAGTGTGTGTGTGTGTGTGTGTGTGTGTGTGTGTGTGTGGGGGTGTGTGTGTGTGTGTGTGTGTGTGGGCGTGTTTCTGAGACCTGGCCTGCAGCTTTCTCATGGCCTCCTCATCCTGTTTGGCCTGCCGCTCGTCCTCCAAGGCCTCCTCCAGTCGGTGGTACATGTCTTCCAGCTCGCGGACACGCTGCAGGTACTGCTCCAGTTCACTGGACTTCTGGGCCACCTGCTCCTCCATCTGCTGACGGACCTGGATGAGTCAACACACACACGCTGTCCATTTATCAACCAATAAACTATAAATCAGCATTTTGTGTTGGTACTATGACATTCGCTTCAGGGTAGTTTTATCTACTTCTGCAAATAGCGGCTGAAATGACACAGTCTCCTTTCAGGAGGAATATGATGATTGAATTATGTTAAAGAGTAACGAGCTGGCTCGTCTGGCAGAACAGATGACTCGACATCAGGGGAAGTTTCTCTGAGCGCACTGGCCCGCAGACAACAAGTGATCTAATCGAACACTTCAGTTTTATTCCTGTAAGTATGGCAACATCATGCCTCAACACATGTTTAGGGACAAAGGGAACTGAGCTGTGGGAGGCAGGGTACCATTTTCTCTCTCTCCAGATCCTTTCTGTAACGATCCTGCAGGTCTGCCTGTTTTTTTTCCCTCCTGAGCTCCTCCAGTGTTGCTTTAGCGGCAGCCTCTTCCATTTTCTGTGACGCACAAAAGAGGAATTAGTTATCAATTGTCGACCTGGCGTGAATCCACATAACCCTGCAAGGAGATTCATCAACCAACCACCGAAGATAAAGAGGATCTAGTTTGGAGGAATCTCGCGTCACTTCAGCAAAGTATTTCTTTGCATACATTTCTGAGTGATGAAAAGAAGGAACAAATTTTTAAACAGTTTGACTCATTTTCCGGGCGGCGTTTTCTAAATTAGTAATGAGGCGTTTCGATAGAGAATATTTTTACCCGTTTGAGAAAGGCCAAATGGTAGAACAGAAGCAGAAGTGTGGTGTAAGAGATAATGTTTACCAATTCTAGTAGATTAGTTGCAGATGTCGTCCACCGATACGTGCCTCTCATTTGCATGGAAACTTTTGCTTCCCTTTTTTTATTGTGAGCAGAAAGCAACTCAGTAAAGCAACTTTCTCTGTTCCACTGCACTGTGTCCGAAGGTTCCCGCTCCAGGATGAATGTGAGCTGAGACATCAGCACATTTTCACCACTCTTCAAGTGTAAATCTTTGGAAAACTTCACATTGGTTCAATTTGTTTTGGTTATTAAATTACAACTTAATAGTTTGAATTTAATTAAATATAGTTTTATAAAACAATCAGTTGAACATTTCAAAGAAAATAATTGCAGTTTGAACTTTATGACAGTTTAAAGAAAGCCTCCGGGTATAAAATGCATTGAAATGTTCTCTATTTGCAGTCATTTAAAGCATTCAGCCTCCATGTTGTTACAGGTTCACCCTCGCTGTGTGGCTTAATGCTAATGATCCTCTGTCAGTGAGTTTGCTTTCAGCGCTGATCAATTGGCTTACGTAATCCCTGTAATCCCCAGTAAATACATGAGAAACAGCAGTTACACTTATAGACAAATTCCATAGACAGTGTCATCAAGCAAAGATCAAACCACCAAGCTTTGGATTGGAATGTGCGCGCTCTACCAACTGAGCTACCGTCATGCAAGAAATAAATAAATAAATATGAAAGTGACAAAAACATGTTCATCATGAATCCCTCCTCAGATACGGCATCGGTTTGTAATGTTTGTATCAGTTTATGTCTTAATGAAACTTCTGTGATGGTTCATTTCTAGTATTGCTTGTAGATTTAGTTTTTCATTTTCTAAAACTGAATCTGAATGTTCTTGTAAAGTTCTTTTAAAGCATTTTGAATTGCCTCCAGTCTGAATGGTGCTCCAAAAAGGAATTTGCTTTGCAGCCGAAGTGAATCTTTCAGTAAGAAAGATCCGTCCGGTCGCACAAGGTTTATTTTCAGCTGCTTTATTATATGCAACACTTTCACACACTGTCTTAATCTTTTTCTTTTTTTTTCTTTTTTTTTAAACACCTCCTCACTTCCTCTCCCTGCTCTTCAAACATAATTATAAAACGGTCATTTTCAAAACCCGTGGCATCCCTTTTCTCATCTCATCCTTTTTTCTGATGGGCCATTGTGCTGCTTTCGACGCTAGAGTCTTGTCAACACATTTTAAGTTTGTACTATTTTAATAAAAATGTGTTTCCCGTTTCTTCAAGTGTTGGAGAATCACTAACCTCCATGAAAATAAATCCATCCATCCATCCCAATAATTGCAACAAATGTAAAAGTAAATACAAGTTCTACTTTCTATGCTATAGTTTACATTATGATTTCTTTTCGAAGACGAACATGTCTTTGCTAAGCCCCCCTGAAGTTCCTCCGCGCCTCTCAGGTGGGACACACACATTGAAAATAATCTCTTCAATGTAAACATTGCTCAATATTATATTCATGAGATCGCTTGATATCTGTTTTGTGTTATTTGTGTAGATATCTGAGCTGATGTTTTGGTGGAGTGAAGCACAGACCATCCTCAGGTCTTCCAGCTGCCTCTGTTTGCCCTCATTAGCGGCCTGTAGCTGCCTCATCCTCTCGGCCAGGTCGAGCTCGTCCCCCTGCTGCCTCCGCCGCAGCTCCCGGCGCCTCAGCCGAGCCTCCCGGTGAGGAGACATCAGCCCTAAACTCAGCAGCTGGATGCACGTTTGAATGGCTGCCACCAGAGTAAACGAGACGGGACAGACACAGAGGCTGTTAACATGCTGTTGATTCAAAAGAAACACTATTGGTGAGGTAATGATGAGACCGGGCGACGAGGAAGTGTAACGTAACGTGTCCAGTACCTTGAATCCATTCCTGTCTCTTCTTTCTGTCAGACACACTGAGCTCAAAGCTTTTATCAGCACACTTGATGATAAAAAGACATTTCTTCCCTTCTTTCTCGGGGAGAGACTGCAGGAGAAATATACATAGAAATAAAACCTTTGGGAAATGCCAAGTTGAATGCATGTCATCCATGCTCACAGCTAGATTCAGAATTGTATATTGTAGTTGTTGTTATATTAAAAAAGAAAAAAAGACAGCTGAATGTTTCACCTCCACACAGCAGCCTTGATCCAAAATAACGTCTCCCTTCTTCTCCACCAGATCCTCGCAGACGTAGTACGACAGCGTGGAGGTTCGAAGGACAAACCATCGCTCTGTCCAGTTCTTCCTTTTGTGGCCTTTTTTCATCATGTATCCCTGCAACAACACAGCATGGAGGTATATCAAAACACTTGAGTTGCTCCCATTTCTCCACCAGCATTACTAGTCGTTTAAAGACACTTTGACACGTGGATAGAGTGATGTGAGAGATCAAACCAACAATATTGTGATTGAATCACAACCCACTCTACCATCTGAACCACATTCATCCCAACAGCTTATCCATTTGCAAACACACAGGGAATAAGTGGCATGTGTTTCACATACCACGGCTGTAACTTCTAATAAACACATATGTGGTGTGTAGCTGTTCAGTAATTTCAGTAAACCTTTAGTAACAACTTGTATCTTTTAAAATTGGGGGTTATGTGCATATATATATATATATACAGTATATACACACACACTGGATTTGTGAATATGACCAGGCTTATGATTCACACTACAAGTATGTGTTTGTTAAATATATAGTTCGTCAACATGAGACAATTACAAACTGAACTTTACAAAAAAGCATGAAGCCTTTATGTTCACTGGAAAAATGCACTTGGGA
This sequence comes from Lipophrys pholis, assembly GCF_963383615.2. Lineage (NCBI taxonomy): Eukaryota > Metazoa > Chordata > Actinopteri > Blenniiformes > Blenniidae > Lipophrys > Lipophrys pholis. The sequence goes on along the minus strand of NC_137636.1, from coordinate 13,626,937 downwards.
TTTACAGCCAACACAATAAATGACAGTAAATAAATATTAGGACAGTGAGAAACATGGACCATGCGTCTGACCTGCTTGAACACATCCAGTATGAGCTGGGTGAAAACCTCGTTGATGCCCAATGACAGAGTCTGGCGGTTCATGCCCTGGCTGAAGTAACCGATCCCCACGAGTTCGATCAGCTCCCATGCAGTCAGGCGCGTCTTTGTCTTCAGCTTCAGCTTGTATTCTGCAAAACGATGCTCGCTCCATCCACTGTCCATGGCCTCCGTCAGCTTTCGCAAGAAGTACTCAATCTAAAGAGGCAAGGACATATTAAATACTTTTGCTCGGAAGTGATTCCAACAGTAAAGGGAAAGGTCACAGCTTCCTGTCAGATACCTCTTCAATGACGATTATAAGCGGGTATTCGTCTTCCGACAGAAAGTTGAAAATGCACCAGACTTTGAAAGCGTCTTCATCTGATATGAGTAGATGTTTAGTGTATATATTTTTCTTGTAACACAGAGTCCAGCACATCCTATTGAACTCCAGTACATCAAAATCCTGGTGTGCCTGTGAAGGGGAAGTGAAACACTCAGTTACAGTCAGGCTGCTCAGCACCAGTCAGCAATGTGTTTACAAATGCTAAACAGGAGAGCAAAGTTTGTCTCCTTTCAAAAACTTCAAGTCTGCAGGATGTGGGGTACAAACATGTTGCAATTAAACGCCTCATTTTCATTCAAGTCAGAGCCCACTGGAGAAGACCGAGCAAACAGCTTCTGAGTACAAAGAGTGAAACTCCAGCAGTTTACCCACTGACATGAGAGTTACATTTAGAAAACTCCACGTTTGCTATATTTTATTGTACACAGTAAGAAGCAGGACGATGACTCAAATCCAGCAAAATGTCTACAAAGATGAATCCCATTGCAATCAAAACAATGACATAACTTTGATCACAAAGCCAAAAACACACATACATACTTGTGGGTACAAGAAGTGCAGATCATGATTAGTCATAGTCTATTTTTTATTGTTTGTATAACTGACATTCATCCAAATTAGAAAAAAGCTTTAGAACTCTTTCCGGGTGAACTATGACATGCACCTTAAATCCTAATGGCACTTTTGAATACTGACGCGAATGAGTGCAGTATATTATGATACGATAATGATTATTGACACTTAAAAAAAGAACTCAAAACATTTCTATTTCTTAGTTTCTATGATGTTATTTTTAAAAATGCAATCATTGTTTTTATGAATACTGGTTGATTTATGGTTGTAGCACTTTAGGATTTCATAATGTAAAGTACACTACAAATACCATTTATATCACTATTTTTTATTATTACTGTACAGAGCCCCTGAGGGGACATTGAATTTGTTATTCAATGCTCTTTTCACAGTGTTACATGTTTTCAAAGCAAATTGGAAGTAACTCTTCAGACGGCTGCATTGCCGATAGAAAATATAAAGGATGGGATGAAATGGAATGAGCCTTTTTGTGTTTGAGTCAAAACAAAACTGTTTGTCCTCACTTTGTCAAGAATGAACCTGTTGAGATACGGCATGTAGCCCTGGTTGGAGAGGGGCCCCTCATTGTCATCTTTGAAATGTTCTTCAAGAGCCACGGGGTCATGAGGAATCTTCATCACGGTGCACAAGTTGTAAGACAGCACCTGAATCACCACATTGACAACAAAGCACACTACAAGTGAGGAAACATAGTGGAAATGCATTCGTCCAACACACAACATTATACACATTTTGTGAAATAAAAGTGAAGTTAAAGGGTGAATCATGTTTGGTTTTTTAAAGCTCTTTCTGACAGTTGGCGCATTACAGGGCAAAACATGTTTCAGTATTTAGACCAGAATTGGTTAGTCCAGGTGAAAGGAAAGATTTAGTAAGATGCTAATCAAAAAATGTTTATTTTAAAAGTGATGCTTCTCTCCAAGGTGGATCCAGGGTAGATCAACAACAGTGACATGACTATGATATAAATAAATCTCCAGAAATAGGGACTTTTGCAGCGGTGACCAGTGAGTATGTGTGAGAAGTAAAAACCCTTACAGGAGTCTGACTCTTTTTTTTTTTATCTGGGCAAAGTGACATCAGAGCCAGGACGCCAAAAAACTCAGATCGTCTAGATTGGCTATCATTTCCTGTTAAACGGATGGTGCTCCCAAGGTATCTGATACAGATCAGATTACATTTTAAATAAAATAATTAACTATCTTTGATAATTATTAACATCGATAGGAAAACTGCCAAAACCAAACATAAATGCTACCATGTGATCCTTATGAGATAAGAAATCCCTACACACCTTAAAGTCACTATTAAATACGCAAACATTTTGAATAAGCATTTCATTCTGTATTTTTATAACCACTAAGTTTTTAGAGAAACAACTCCTGGTTTGTATCAACAGTTGTGTCCAAACCAATTGCTATACCATAATTCATTTATGTCTGAGACGTGTTGATATATCATGAGGGTAAGATCAATGTTCATGCAACTAAAAATAACTCATTCTTTGAGTAGTTTTTGAGACAAGCACTCAACAGCACCTTCAGGAGTACAATTCATTTTTACACCTCAGGTGGAAAGTTTCTTTCTAAGTTTTGCAGTTTGCTGGTGTTTCTGTAAAACATCTGTAGAAGGAAGGGGGAAGAGATACCGCGAGCTGTTCAACCTCCACGAACTCTGAACTTGTGATAAAAAAAACAAGTGAAACGCACCTTTAACTGAGACTTGGAAACTTTTCCTCGATGGTCCAGGTCCAGGGCTGTGAATGCGTGCCATATCGACTTTAAAAGCTCCTCCCGAAGCCACATCTTGTTTCACTGCACCTTTCTCAACACGTCTGTGTATCTGTGCGTTATTCTGCGTGTCTTTTTTAAAACTGTCCGCCTCTCGAGCAGGAACAACGCTGAGGGCGCAGCAGATATTAATGCACTGATGGCGCCACATAGCGTCCTAAATAATGATGAATGAAATAGATGGACTCCATCCATCTTGGACATCACTTTGTCCGGTTTGAGGACGAAGGGGCAGACACTTTGGACTGGAGTTAAGGAAGCAAACACATTGGTGCGCCTTTCACGCACGTCTTTGCGTTGTATCCGGGGAAAAAAAAAAAAAAAACAGGCTTGTTCTCAGTTACTGTGCAGCATTAGAGTCAGTATCAGTAAAGGTTGTGATATCAGTTCTTTTGCCCTTGCTGCCACAACCAGGATTTGAACCAGTGACCTTCACACTCAAGGTTTTCTACAAAAATGTAACTAACGATTTCAGTATTGATGCACAACCATACCTTCAAAGCCAACAGTGATCTCTGACGAGATTTGGCAGAGTTGACCAACCAGCCCACTTGCTTAGGCTGTCTGACATTTCCTCCTCAGAATGAATTGGTGGATCCATTTATTCCAATCGGGTGTGTTGGAGAAACTCAAAGTGCTGCACAACCTTTCAACACTACAAAATTACCTGGACCCAGACTTTGTTTTCTAGTTTAATTACACATAAACCTTTACAGATTTACAGGAATGAGTTCATGAAGCAGAAATTGCATTTTGTCGGGAGGAAAAATTAACCCCCCCCCCCCTCAAAAAAATGATCAGACACACCTCAAAAGGCAACTGCTCTGAGTCAATGCTGTGTTCATCCCCACACAATTTCATTAGTACAAGCCAGTTGACCTCTGTGGGGTTAATGAAGTTACTTTTTCTTCCAATTTCGAGGTTATGTATGCAGAGATGGAGTTACACCCAAACCAAAGACAGGAACATCCATGTGAAAACCCCCCACTGTTCCCTCTGAAAAGATGAGCACTCATCATTTGCCAGTTTCTTAAACAAAAATTCAAGCGAAAAGCTGGGAAATGCATGTCTGTTCAATAAAAACACTCATGGTCATGAACTCCCTTAGCTTTTTTTTTGTTTGTTTTGTTTTAATATGTTGTATATATAGATGGTTCATCCATACACCAACCAAAAGCTTGAGACCTTCACGATTCAAGTCCAATTGTACATGCTTCAATGATGTATCCAATTGTACTTCCAGTGCTCACAAACACTTGTCCTGCAGCCATACTGAACACCAAGAGCAGTCTCTTCCTGAAATCGATGTTTCCCAGTTGCCCACTGATCCACTCTGTAACCAGATGCATCATTACCAGCCGTCGACGGAAGTCACTTGCAAAGTAACAAAGTTACAGCTGTTTTCAGTTTAAATAGTTTTCAATTTAAAAAATTTGCAGTCTGATACAGAAGGCTTAGGAGACCTGAACAATATGAAAGTGCTAGTCATTAATTTACAGATATCAGGCATCACATAGTGCTATGTATTATCCAATATGCTACATATGAATACAGCTGTTGACACCTTACAAATGCCTCCGGTTATTCCTCAAGGCTACTTGAAAAATCAATAACCCTGGCTTGTATGTACATAAACAGGAGTGTTTGTTTATGCAGAAAATTACATTTCATCACTACCAGAGGTATAATCTTATTACGGCCACTTGGCCACAACAGTGATAATGTAATATTTAGTCCCATTATCAATTCTGTTTATCCCCCAATTTTGTGTAAGTGGGAAAAAAAACAAAAAGAGTTGCTGTCATGGTATCTCTTCCACGCTGGACTCCAGAAGACAGCGTTGTTCAGAGCTTCTTCTCCCGCATCGTGCTCAAGTTCTTGGTTTGTTTTCCCCAGCCATTGGTTACATTTTGGTTGCTTTCCCACATCTTCTGGTACTGTTTCCCCATTTGATAAGATTGAAGAATGACTGAGAAGAACCAGTTCTGGAACCACTACTTAAGGGAAGAACACAAGCTTTTTTTTTCACTTCACTACAATCAGTCACAGAGTAATAAAAAGAAGGACAAGATGACTCAATTCATTCCTGGAGCAGTGCCTCCAAAGTTGAAAGTAGATGGCACCACTGGCGCTGTGAACTTGTAGCCGCCGTGTTTCTCGATCATCTTTGATTCTGTAAATTGACAATGAGAGACAGCGCTTAAAACAAACCCCCAAAACTGAGGAGAAAGTCATTGTTTCACTACACAGAAGGTACATGCCCCCAACTGAACTGTGGCCAGTTTAATCATTAAAGAGTCCCTCCGGAGTCAAATCTGAGACATTTTCCCAACTGCGGTGCATGCACGTTTTAACATAACATTTATAAATGCTTTAGAACGTTTTTTACGTGTTTTATTCCAGTTGAAAGTATTAATCACAAAAGAGACTGAAATGTAGATGGAAAACAGGTTTATTGTCAGACCAAGATGCAGCATCAGCATTACACTGCCAATCTGCACCAGAGCTCCAGCTTACCATGTGCTGCCCGTCTCTGGTCTGCAAGTGTGGCAATGTCCTGAAGCTGTTTGCCCTGTTCCTCGTCGAGGGCTTGTGTTAGTGCCTGGTACCATGCTGGGTCACGGTTCTGGATGTCTGCGTGACAGTGGAGTGACGTCAGTTAAGTTGTTCACACCCAAAGACAGTAATAAACACAGGAGACTCCTCTTACTCTGTAGTATGGCTTTGAAGATCTGATACTCATCCACCAGGTTATCTTCATCATCTACAGCTGTATTGTAGCCCTCCAATGCCGTCTCCTCTGCGTCATCCTCCTCCCAGTCTTCATCATCTCCGTCCTCTCCTGCATGCTTGGCCAGCATCTCCAGGTACTCCTGACCTTCCTCATCGATGTCATCCTCATCGCTGCCCAGCTCAGCTAAGTTCAGATTCAGAAGATCTTTTAGCATCATAATGCATGAATTTGATTGTTGCTCGGGATGCACCAAGTATCGAGCACCAAGTAGCTACTTGTGCTTTAAAAAAGTGGGATCGGTGCATCCAATTGTTGCAAAACTGAAAACATAGCTTGGCCATACCATTGTCGTCGTCATCCTCCCCATTGTCATCGTCGTCGTCATCGTCATTCTCGTGCTCTGCTCGGCAGGCGTACGCCCTTTTGAGGCCGCTGAACAGCAGGATGGCTGCTGGGACGAGCTGACCGGCAACCTGGTTGACGGCCTGAGGCCTGTGATCGAGATCGATAAGAGCGCAGAGACCCAGAACGCACATCTTCCTATCGTGGAGACTGAAGAAAGCAAGGGGGACAAACATCGAATTGGCTGGTGGAACGTGGAAGACATGCAGGTAAAAAACCGTCTTTGCGTGTCAGTAGTTACACGAACTGCTAAATTAACTGTAACTTGAATGAACAACTTACCCGAGGAAGCAGTCCACATCTTTCAGCCACTGAGAGATGAAGTGGTTTGTGATTGGCTCAGTGTTGTTGGGAAAGCGGAGGTTCTCCAGGGTGTTGAGGAGAAGAGGGGGGCTGTAGTAAAGTGCAGCAATGGCCACCTGCAGGCACATAGTCCTCAGCTCACTGGTCTTCACCTCCCGTGTCAAACGCTCCAAAGCAGCAGCCACAAACAAGGGGACAACCTGAAACAAGAGCCAGTCAAACATGTGTCATAAGCAGCAAAAGAAAATTTCATAAGTGGCAAGTTAAAAGGTCGCTCGTTGAATCTCGTCGATTTGCAAGGGACATGAAATTGATTTTCTCCTCCAGACAGACCTGATCAATGCCTCTGCCTTTGCACTGCAGGATGATCACCTCTAGCAGCTTAGCTGCATGGCATTCTGGGTCCTCGCCTGGATCCCCCGTCAGGACCTGTGTGAAAAGACCAGCAAGAGTAAATGCACAATCCACAACATATTTTACTTCAATACCGTTCTAGAAAATTTAAGTGCATGACTTTACCTTCTTGCACATGCTATAAATAATCTCAAGGTATTTGGTGTCAGATAGGAGGGTGTCTGTGTCAACTGTGACGTAGTTGTGAAGGAGAGGCATCATATCTGAAAGGGAACCAATAAATACACATAACTGAAGGTCCTGCCAGATCTCAATTATAATTCAGCTGATCTCTAACATCAAACGCAAATACTCATTTTCACACTCGTGCACCTGTAAAGTAGTCAAATCCATCTTGCTGGAAGACTTCATACACAAGTGGAAGAAGTTGCCACATCTGTGGCGACACTTGCTGGCAGGTCAGGCTGTGAGCCAAGGACAAGATCTCCTCGTAGAATTCTGAGAGAACAGAAAGCACAAGTGAGTCATGGGGGGTAAATAAGGTCCATTTATCAAAGTAGGTGACCTCTTAAACAGGCACGGAAACCGCTTCAATGCAATATTTGACTGAAATGTGGAAGCACAAAAAACTAGTTTGGTTTACCCAGCACATGCTGCTGCAGCACGGTACCGATCACCTGCAGACAGATGCCCTCCAGCTGCTGTGTGATCTGCAAAACAACGCAATGGCAATTTAATCAACATGTGATCAATTAAATTATGAAAAGTCAAAATGGAACCTGTGTATCATGAAGTCTTAACATCTTTGGGGAGAACTGCAGTAATGTTTCAATAAATACAAATGCCGATAATTTAGTACAGATTTCCAGTTATAATTCCTCTGTAGCCTTTTTGGTATTAGTGCAACATATACAAAATAAATCAGACAAAGCAAAGCAATTTGATCCCAGATATGGCAGCATGAAAATGGCATTTAGGGCAATTTGCAAGAATTAAATCAGTGATTCATCTTCACTAAACCGCCAACAAGCTCAATGAAGACGAGCAGTTTTCCCATCCATGTTATCGACCATTCAGCTGGTGAGAGCAGACTTCCTGTTCTCTCGTCCCTCTTCACAGACTCAGCAAGTTACAGTCTTCACCCAAATTTGATGGTCCAATTAAATATAAATAAAAATCTCATTTTGATGCAGCCAATTGTGTGTTGGCAACAACAGAATCCATACTACTGAGGTGTTAAGCAATCTAAAGATCCTCTATGTGTGGTCAAAGCTAATGGCTTCTTGGCTTTGAGCAGCATTAGCTCCACGTTTCAGCAGATATGGTGGCAGCGTGCCCCGGCACTATTTCTAGCGGCTGCCTCAGCCTCTGAGTCATTTCAAACATGGTGAGAACAGAGTGTGTTCTCGGGAGTTGGTGGGTGGCTCAAATGTGTTGGCAAGAACGCTGCAGTAGACCAGAGCTGCTTCTCCAGAGGAAGTGGCATCAAGATGAGCGATCAGTCAGGAGAGAGTAAGAGCGAGTGTGTGTTTATGGCATCGTTTGTGTGGGCAGTGCACTTAGTGGTTATGCTGCTGACCTCTTTGTGGTCCTCCACCACACTTAGCAGTGTGTCAATGGTGTTGAGGATGCCCATAGCAGTCACAGCCTTGTCATCGCCTCCTTCTTCATCGGGCCCTGTCTGAATCACCTGGTTGAACGTCATCGCCTGTAAGGGATTGAATAGAGGCTTTGATGATTGTGTCCATCAGCTGAGTGTTTAATGTTAAAATAATTTGCCACCAGGCTGAAGCCTTGACTGAGTTTTGTTAGTTAGTTTGGTTTTAACATGCAGCCACATCAAACTCACTAGATGCTGCGTCATCTCCACTGCGATTGGAGTGACCTCTTCACTGTATTCGCAGATCATCTTCTGTATGACATTGGTGAGGTCGTCGTTCTCCGTCTCCCTGACAATGTGCAGGAGCGCCTGCATCACTGGCCGGATGAAGGGAGTGATGTATTCTTTGGCTGGAAAGCAATGGCGGACTTTAGCCTCAACGAGTCCTCTGAGTTCACCTTTAACTCCATAAATAAATACACGAGCTGAACAACCCACTCACCTTTCTCCTGGTTGCTGATGAGGACCTGCAGGGCAATAGCAGCCTCCACCTTGACTGGCATCTCGTTGTCATTGATGAGACAGAGGCGGGTCAGCTCAAGAGCCGTCTGCAGGTTCTGGTCGCTTTTGAACTTCACCTCACAGAAGTAATGCAAGACCCAGCAAGCCTGTGAAAAAACGACGATGAGGGAGATTAAATAATCCACATTCAAACTCCATCCAAATAGTGTATGTCACAGGGTGAGTTGAACTTACTCTTGCTCTCATATAGCCCAGTTCACTGCGGAACAGGGGGAAGACGTGATTCTGCAGCATGAACTCCATCTGGTCCTTGTATATCTTTTTCTGTGAATAAAAGCATCAGATTTTGGGGGGTTAAATATGAGTAAATAGTTTACATATATTCAGAATATTGAGTATGTTTACATTGAAATGGGCTCATAAAGAATTGCACAATCTTCTCTTTAAATATTTTGGGTATGAGATATTAAAAAGAAGTTCAACTAAGCATAACTGGGAAGATTTTAACATCTCCAATAAGTCGACTCTTGTTTTTATCATTACTAGATCATGACAGAAGATACGTTTGCAGCACAGTTGTGCCTCCTTTGCTACAAATGATGAATAGTAACTTTATCTATTGAAAGGCTGACAGGGGGATTGCAAGTCTTTCAATCTAACTGGAACATAAAGTTACATTTAAGCCATAATCCAAACAAGTCAGCCATTATCGGTTTACCTTCAGCAGGATTTCAGCCAGAGAGCCGATCATGTGCAGGGCGCCATCTTTTTTCCTCGGGTCAGAGCCGAGATCGGTAAGAATCTGGTAGCAGAAGCCCATCGACTTTTGCAGCACCTGAAGAGAACAAATACATGTCATTTGTCCTTTTAGACCTTCTATATAAAGAATTTTGTAGAAAAAAACATTTTATTTCCTTTATCGCGGGAACACTAGTGACAAATAAAATATAAATTAAGGATCAAATTCGTGAAGGACAAAGTAAGAACAGCTCACCTCTTTCCTCTTGTTGCAGGCAGTGAAAAGGAGCGTCTGTGCTGCGGTTGTTGGCGAGATAAAGTCCTCAAACACATCTAGTGGAGACGGAGCAGATTGGAGTCAACGTTAGTCATCTGCTACAGACTGGATTCCTTTTGGATTACAGCACATTCCCCCTGCTTACCAAACTTCATGCGGATGTACTCGTATGGATCCTCCTGCCACAACTCCTCATCACTGTCTGTGTAGCACATGAGGGGAAACACCACATCCTGAATGATGCCCTGAAAAACAAAATGCACAACAAGGAAACGTTAACACAGCATTTGACAGATAATTGCCCTCATTACAAACATCACCTGACCAAAGAAAATGCTTCAACTTATGAATAATCTTAATTGCAAGTATTAAAGTCTATTTGGACGCTCCCTCTTACAGGAGTCACTACAACAAGTCATTGCAAGTTGTAATGTGAATCTGGTTAGTTTTTCATGTCGGATACTGTGTTCCTGCTTGTGACTAGAATCGAACCCTGTTCCCATGCACTCGGGGTCAAGACTTGAACTGATCACCTTTATGACGCAATATTCTGCAACTTGTGTGTTTGGTAATGTTACGGTTAAACCATTCATAATATAGTTCTGCTTTGAGCGCTTGGATATTTGACATCATTTACAATGTTCACTTAATCACAATGCTGTTAAACCCCATATTGCAGTACACAGAATCCAATGTTGACTTGATAGATCAACATTTTGTATTTATACCTGAATGTGTGGTTTGAGGTTCTTCCACGTCAGGGCGTGTGCTATGCCCTGGTTGATATAGTTGAGTGTCTGTTGGAGTACTCTTGGAGCCACGTATTGTTTCTCCTTATACTGATACAAGACTTTCAACAGCACCTACAGAAACAAAACAAACAAACTTTATTTGTGAAATTCACTTTAAAAACAAGGCGTGGCCTCACTGGAGAGCTGTTGCAGCCTACATTTCACTTTTTGACGTTCTCACCTGCTGTGCTGGAACTGCATATTCCTTTAGGAAAAGCTCAGCAAACTCTGTATACTCTTTGGTTGTGTTGCCAGGACTTCCATACCTAAAAAAAAAAAAAAAAACACAAGCGTGAGACAGAAGGTTCATGTTAAAGATGTGTCCATCACGTGAAGTAGAGAGCGGCTGTATGAGGTCTCTCCTCTAAAACACAGGTCACCATGCAGGAGAAGCAAGGATTATTGAGAGTGCAGGAGATAAATGTGTCCTGCGATTATTACGAAACGAGCAGTGTGGCAAAGCATTTGAAGTGACTGAGTTTTTGCTTTACTGGTTTCCATGGTGACTGGTTGCTTAAAGATGTTAAATATGAGAGAAATATAATAGTCCTCAAAGTTGCTATACTGTTTGGAGCCGATTAGGTTAATCGTTGAGAGAGGGGAAAAAAAGCATTGAGTAGATAAGTCTGTAAACCAGATAATTGTTATAAGCATAATTTTTTATATACATATATATATATAAAATCATTTTATAAAAGTAGCTTGAAAGCCATGAAAATATGGATTTTTTTTTTTTTTACCTCTCAAACAGCCGAGCCAAGATGTGAAGGGCCCACTTCTTACATTTCCACCATGGCAGTTCGGGCCGCTCGTCTTCATCAATCTGCATCGTCTCCTGCAATGACAAGAAACACGTTTGGCAAAATCCACTTGTGGAAAAGTCAAATGAGCTCATTTAGGAAACTGGGCATCTTTTAGGATCTGCACTATTAAAAATGGTGTGAATTCTTTCAATCTCTTTACCGGAGGCACATCTCTATCCACAACTGTCTTGAGGATCTCCATCCACTCCGTCAGGTTCTGTCTGTTGATGAGCTCCAGAGGAAGGTTGTACTGTGGACACAAGATGCTTTTCTTCAATAAACGTTTATCCATCTGAAGCATATATTTATATGTGGTTTCAAAGAACTATTTCTTCTTCCGAGTTGAGCACTCCTAATGGTGCAATACCTGGAAGAGGGCATAGAGGATTTTGAAAATCTGCTTTTGTATGAGGACAGAGTCACTGGAGTGGTCCGGCAAGAGCTGGATGAAGCGCTCTTTCAGCATAGGCATGAAGATGTGCATGGCAGCCACGAGAGGCTGACGCTCATCTGGTTTTTTGTATCTGTAGAAAATCACAAGCTACATCAGCACCACACGGTCAACCCCACAATACCAGTTACAAGTTGATATAAAAAAGGTCAAGCCTCGAGAGCGCCAACTTACTCGTAGTTTTTGACAAGCTGGTAAAGGCAGAGCAAGATGCCCAGCCACCCTGCACTGTTGTCTGACTGCAGATAGAAGCCGATCTTGTCCACGATGGTGGTCCACTTGCCAGGGTAGTCGTGCTTGATCATGTGGTGGATACATGTTGTCAGCTGGACCCTGAGAAATTTGAAAGACCCTGTGTTACACCGGGTGATCAACAAAGTGCCAAAATAGTTGTGAAAGGGTGTTAGCAGGAACAGAGCTCCTCACAGCCAGTACATTCTGTGGTTACCTGATGCGCTCGGGGGAGTGGATGATGGCCTCCACTATGTTGTCTCGAATGAACTGCCTGTCCTCCTCAGGGATGTTATTAACAGGCGTTTCTGTGCCTGAACCATCTCCAGCACTCCAGTGCTGGGTTATCATGTTCTTAAGGTAAATCACACCTTGACACAGAAAGAATGCAAATGTTAGATAATAGCAACACAAAAAAAACAACCCAGCAACCTCATAACACACTACATACTGTGTGAACTGTGACAAATGACACAAAAATGCTATGATGTTTAATTGCTTTGTTGTTGACGACTCTTGTTTAAATGACTTCTTAATGACGTCGTCCAGCTGTTCCAGGTATTGGAGGAGCCACTGAAGGAATTTTAAAACGGCACCCAATTTAAAAACAAACCTGAGTGATGGGCACTGCTTGCACATTAGAGACATTTTACTCTCCATGTACGGTTTTATGTACAACTGACGCAACTCCCAAACTCACTCCCATGATATATACTGCTTTACTGTTGTGCACAACAGAGCAGTTTGAATTCGGAACCGCATTAACCCCAAGCTACTGAAATAAATTCTTCCATCTGGAGTTCAGTAGTTTTGAATGTTGCACCGGGGTGTCAGCTGGGTTCACGTCTGCAGCGTGGGGCCCCACTCTGAGCGGTGCAGCGTGCAGGGAGAGGCATCTGAGGCCGTGGAGGAGCGAGAGCTTGCAGGCAGACTGCTGACACAAATGTCTACACAACCAGCGAGGCAATCATAATCCAGCCATCAGTGCTGACGGAGCGTATAAATGCCGTGCTCTTCATCTATGACAATGCTGCCCGACACTGTGAAATCGCTGCGGATCTTTAAAATAGATTAGGATGATGAATTACTTTTTGATGGCAGGATTAAAAAAGCACTGCAACAAAATGAGATCTCATTGCAAGACACCATGACAAAGTTCATCTTAACTCGCTTTCACATATTGGCCAATTTCTAAGAGATATCTAAGATACTTCTCTACACTAACCTGTCCTTTCTATAGTTAGTACACATAGTACAAGTACACATATGTAAAGCAAAAAAATATATATAAAAAAGAATAAAAATTTGACTTGACAGCAACACAATTTCAAAGCACTGTGACCTCCCTCGATGAGACATTTATTTCCTTTGTATTAATTTGACAAACAAAAAAAAGGATCTTGGAAACGGCTATCACTTCATATCCTGCCAACATGAATTCAGCTATAACTCAAACCCACACAGTCATTCTTTCTAGAGACGTTCAGCTGTGAAACAACTGCCTTGAAAGCATTTGATTGATCTATTGAGCAAAATTACGCAACTGCTGTCAATCACCTAAAATGAGCCAGATATATGCAGAATGATCGTTTTTGACTGTTGACCATCATGAAGCTGGACGAGCTCATAAATCATTTGGCTGGGCCGAGTGAGCCAGTGCCAGCACAAGAAATTATATTACAAGTAAAACTGATTATGGTCCTAATTTAAACAGCTTCTGTGGAGTCCGACGAAGCTGTTGCTGCTGCTTCACTCAGCCTTAAACACTGTCAGACATTTTTTGACAGCTGCAAAAGTAATTTATTGCACTCAAGTACAGCGCAGTACTGCAGAGACGAACACGTCATGACTCTCATACAGTGTGTGCATGCTCACCAACAAGTTTGATTGAGATTCCAACTTTGAACTAAGATCACCCCCCCCCCCCCCCCCCCCCCATGAACGTCTTCCTCCCAGAGCAGCATAGGACAGGAGCAAAACAAGCTATATTTATCCAACTCCACGTGTACACTGCACTTCAGCGTGGCACTCGAGCTTCACAAAAACACCAGCGTGAATCACGCACCTTTGCTAAAATCTACCTTTTAAAAACTTATATAAGCAACTTGTTTAACGCGGGCTCATGAAGCATATCGAGTTCTCAGCTAATGCAGAGTCGGCTGAAGCACTGTGGTAAAGTGCTGTGTGTTTTAAAAGCCTCGAGCAGGGGTGTCAAACTAGGATCCTGGAGGGCCGCAGCACTGCACGTTTTCCATGTCTCCCTTCTTTAACACACCTGAATGTCCTGATGGTTCATCAGGACATTCAACACAAAGCCAGTTAACGAGCCGCTCATTGCAAGCAGCTGTGTTGAAGCAGGGACACATGGAAAACATGCAGGGCTGCGGCCCTCAAGGATCTGAGGTTGACACCCCTGGCCGAGGAGATCCAGGTACATTTTAACCTGATAGTGCTTATAATTAGGAGACATTTGAGGGATTTTCTCGTCAAAAACCAAAAGTGAGAAAAGCAGTGTGAAAATCCACTTCTTGACTTTACGTTCCTAGCTGTGATCTGATAAACCATTCAAGTCTAAAAATTTACCAAAAGTTTAACTCAATCATACATTAGAAGTGTAATAAGAAAACACAGTATTCAATATTTTTAACTGTTGCTCCATCTGCAGTCTACTGTAATCGACTGCAGAAATATTTACATGTCGAGGTTTAAGCTCACCTGCTTGCCTGACTGGCAAATCCAGCTGATCAGACATGGTGACACGCAGCAGAGTGGACACAAAGTTTACCTGGGCGTGACCCTGTAAATGAGAACAGTTGAATGTCAAACACATGTAACACTTGGAATATCTTTCAATATGGTTGTGCAATCAATTAAATAGCATTTCTCCATAGAGCTGATTTGAAGATCCATTTAATACTTTTGATGGCAGATTCTCTGACCTGGTTCATCCAATAAACACTGTTTGGATGGTTTAAGTCATACCTGCACATCAACACAGTTGCTACGCAACCGACTACAAAAACTGACAACGTATACTTGCCTTACAAGGTTGATGAACAATGTTGAGCTTTGTAGGATTTTCTTTTAACAAAAGGCTTAAAGCAATCATGAGCTGCGTCATTTTTGTAACAAACACATCAAAAGCTGAGTACAGGAGATAAAACAGTTTTAAAAGCACAAGTTTCAAAACCTGAAATGTGTCCTATTTAGAGACACCAAGCAGCAGTCATCCAAATAATGGTCCATCGCGTGTTGATTCCAAAATATAACTAAGTGGTAGAATAAATAGGAAAAGCTGCATTGTATTCATCTCTGAACCTGATTTTGGAGATGACCGAGCGATGGAGCCCATGTTTATCTTTAAGGGGTCAGTCAGTAACAAATATGGTCTGCAACTCTAATGTATGAAAGTATTACCATTTGAAACAAAACAAAAAAAGATGTAGTAAAGAGCTGCATTTAGGAACAATTTTACTCGATCCTCCTCCAGAGGTCAGCTTTCCTATGATACACACCAACCTCAAACAACCTCAGCCAGCGGTGAGAGAATACTGAGGTTTGCCATTTAAGTGAACCGTCACTCTCAGTGCATGTGTGGGTGTTAGAAATATTAAGCCCTTTGGATTACTAAAAATAACTTGACGAGAGCATTACATGTTAAAACATTGGTGAAATGATGGATATCACCTTGATATGGAACATAAATAAGCCTTTGGTTGTTTTTTTTTTTTTGGGGGGGTGTCCATGACACATGCACAGGATGAAAGCAGTATTATTCTTCTTCATGCAGAAACTTGGCTTTAAAAAAATCAAATGAAGGCTTTTGTTCTGCATGACAAATACTGCTTAAAATAAACAAAGCCCAAACACTTTTAAGGGGATTCATTTAAATGTTGTGTCATGTTAAACAATATTATAATATATAATAATATTGAACAACAGAAACCACTGAAGGCAGAGCTGCAGGGATCGATCATATGGTTGATTGGTGGAGTATGTTATCAGTGGGAGACATACTTTAAGTTTGCTGGAGACCTTTCTTTCCACACTGAACAAAGGAAATACCCAAAGGGAGCAACTCTATTGAGTGGTTAAGAGTTTCAGTATTGATCAGCCAATTGACACAATTCTAGGTCGATTTCATTTTAATGTTCTCTACATGCCCGAACAATATCATCCATGTGCACTTAAGAATACACAATGTGCTCATAAATAAGTATAGTGCTAGATTTGTTTTACTCTCCAATAAATGTTAACTTTTATATCTCAATAAAATGAGATGCAATATATTACTATCGTTTATGTTTGGAGGATGAAGGTCAATACATGTATAAAAAAAACGTGTTAAATAAATTTAGCACCAAACCCGAAATGTTTTGAGTTTAAAGGGTCTGATATCAGAGATGGACACGATGATGTAAGTCACGGTAATCGCTGTTAAACTCTACACATCCTATGGTGTGTAGAATAGATATATCAGTTGTACGTTTGCTTCGAATACATTATATACATACAAAGATATGTATACAGAAGAAACAAATGGCGGATGAGGACACGGCTGGCTTTAACTTCACGCGAAACAGAGCAGCTAACTCGGTTAACCTTAGCTCTCATGGACTTCCCGGATGAAGTGAACCTCTATTTGATCAAAACATCCAAGAAAGCCCCGTGAGGTGAGGCGCAGCGTAGGCGAAACAACGGAAAAGGATTGGAAATTGTGCGTTTTTCTTTGGTTGTTGTTGTGTACTGTACGCAGTTCGGGGCTTGTCATGGTGACACGTGAGCAGCAGCAGCTATGTAGCCGTAGCTCCAACAAGTACCTCTGCGAGCTGGCTAACGTTAGCCTCACATCGAGACAGCGGTGAAGCGCTTTAAAATACCCAAATTAGCACTTGGCGCCCAGTCACATCGCCACAGTTGTGGATTAACACACTGTCCGTGTTGCTCCGGTGTCGTGTCAGCTTTGAAAAGAGTCCCAAATTGTACCGAATCAGTGTGTGACCAGCTAACAATTATCTGGTTAGCTTATTTAGCATTAGCCGCACAGCTGGCTCGTGAAGCTCACGTTGACGTTGGTTACTGGCACGCGAGTGTGTCATCGAAACGACAAAGATGACATTGAGGATTTCGGAAAAAGTGGCGACGAGGGTGAGGGCAGCGAGAGAGCGTACGAGCGGAGCGGGATTGGGCTCTGAACGCGTCTCGGTGAGAACAGCGGAGCCGCGGCTGCGTGATCGCACCATCTTGATGTTGTGAACGGGCCGAGGCCCGAGCTGAAACCGCGCCACAACTCACATCACCATTGACGGTTAATCGCAACTTTTACCTCATTCAGCTGTCGCTCTGCGGCCTCCCGCAGGTTGGGGTCCATAGTACCCCGAAGGGCCTCGACCAAAGACTCTGGATCCATCGCAAAAACTGTTTGCGGCTCGGATTTTTTAATATTTCAGAGGTCTATCAGTTCCCAGTCACTGCGCACATGGACGCACGGCTCTCCGGTTACCCGGCGCGAAAGGAAGCAGTGAATGAAGTACCCGGATAGATCAGCGCCAAATTTGTGCTACACGAACATCCGGCTGCGACCGCGGGCGCGTGGGAGTTGTAGTTCATTAAATATAAGCGTCCAACATTTACACGGATTCGAAAAAGTATCATTTCAGGAGTTTCTGAATAATAAACTATGATAGAATACGGAGTGTGGACAGGAACAGCTATTTAGTTTCTTCCTTTTAATTTTTAAGAATGAATCATAATATAACCACATTGGCGGAGATAATTGAACCACACACAATTGAGCTGAATTAGTTGGTGACAAATTATTTCAGAAATGTAACAACAGTTGCAGACTGTATATAAATAATTTAAATTTTACAATTTTTTCTCAGAAACTTTTTACCCAAATTGCATGAAATCTTTAAGTATGATTTCTCATCATCCAAGGACTAATGGATTTGATTTTGAGATCTGTTTAGGTAACCATTTCCAAATAAATGTCAAAAAACTGCAAAACAAATGTCGCATACGAAGCGAATGGGAGAGGCACCTCATGGAATGGATCAGAGATCAGCGTCTCCTTTGGATTCCCGCCTAAGTGTGTATATTTATATATATATATATATATACACACAAATAAGGTAAAATCAAGTCAATAATGTGTACTGTCCTATCATTGTTATTCAGACACTGATTCATGTAGCAATAAAAAACACGTGTATAAATATTAGTTTCAAATCACAAAGTGGCTTCACAATAACCTCATACAATCGTAACACAAATGTCTTTTTGAAGAATGTGAATGTCTTGAAGTTTCCTGACCTCTGTGCATTACATGACTAATTGTTCTGTCACAAGTGATTCAGTGATGCTCTATCCAACTACCTCTGTCTCTTAAACATGTACATGCTCATTAAATTACATCAGTTCAGAGTAATTAATGATTTTTTTGCGTCCGAGCCGAGCAAAGCTGGATGAGACCCTATTGGGATACAAGAGATTATCATTATTATGTTTTACTTTTACTTCTTCTACTGCGCGCACAACTGCATTTTGGATGGACTAAACATGCTCCTTTGTGAAAATTTACACACGTCAGAATTGGCGAACCATTATAAATTTTATGGTCATTGCACATGTGTCTGGCAAAATGGATCCATAGCGGCCCCTACATTGTTTTCACGTTTGTAACATCGAAAACAGGCAACACGTTTAACACGTTTCACCTATGTCCAAGAAATTTTGTAGGCATATGCAGCACATCAAGCCGCACAAAAATGTAACTGGCACCCATACTCTAAACCCAACAGCAAGTCCGCCATTTTTCATTGTGCCTGAAATGTGTGAAACACAATCCTCGTAGAGGGTAAGTCCTCAAGGCCTGAAATCTGACTGGTACATACAACAGGCCTAGGCCTTCATGATGAAAACGTATCAAAATATAACGCTAATCTCAACGGGCGTGGCCATGGCGCTCCAATGAATATCCAATGGTTCGCCATCAAACAGGAAGTGATGTGTAACTCTGCTCTACATGCTGCCATCTGCCTGAAACTTCATGTGTCAAGTTCTGCCTTGAACACGTCCATAGGCTAATGTCCATTCATAGCCATAGCGCCACCTATTTGTAAGAGGAAGTTTAAGGAATTATATTTTCACATACTCATAGACCCAAACTTTGTGATATCATCCTTAGGATTGGTAGGGATATGAGACACATCAGGACACACAAAATGTCTCAAAATACCAGAGGCCCTCAAAGACAATTCACATAAAGAAACACAAATAAAGAAAAATAAAATGAAGAGTTATGTAAAAGCCTGTTTATTTATTTTGCCAACGATATCACAATAGGTTCAATGTACTTCCATATAAAGGGGTTAGGCTAAATTAACAAATGTTATCATGGGTACATACAGGGAAACTTTTACTGATTATTTGCCATGTACTTCCGCTTGAAATGTGATGGATGAACCCTTAAAACCAAAATAAAGGCGATTTGTACAGCCAACCTGACTTTCTTGTCAGGCTTGCCATGTTGTTTTTCCACTACCGGAAGTCAGAGCTCATCGACTGCCTCACACAGCCCAGTGCGCGTTCCAGAGTTTAAAGTGTGGAGAGTGCAGCTCTTCTGGAGCTGCTGGGGGCGCTGCTGTGGACTCTGTGGGCTTTGCTGGAGGTAAAAGTTCACCCAAACGTAACGTGTCACCAGACTGTCCCCGCCGCGCCGGTGTCACTCCACCCGGCTGCTCCTGCTCACACGCCCCGGTACCCGAGCTGACCCCCGCCGCACCGCAGACAGAATGGCCAAAAAGCGGAGAGAACAACGGGAGACGGACGGTCTGTCGTCGGCTCGGGAGGAGCTGAAAACAGCCGCAAACGACCCTCCAGTCGTGAAAGGTGAGTTTACCGGAGGCGGCTAATGGTTAACTGTTAGCCCGAGCGGAGCGGAGCGGGGGGGGGGGGGGGGGGGGGACACACACCTGAAGGCGATACGGACACGTTGAGCAGTGAGACGGGGGACTTTAGTGCACTTTGTGATTTGAGGCCGGTCGGGAGTGCTACTGTTAGCCAACAGCTAACTACAGTTAGCCTGATAACGGAGGACAAAGGCAAAGATAAACAACGCGAAGAACAAAACAAAAATACGATATAAATCACCTGAAACTTGGTGAATCAAATTGGGTTTATGTAACTGAAGTTCTCTGAATCTAATGTTCAAATGGTTCCACCAGCTATATAAAGATTTTATTCACAAAGACGTTACATATCGTGTTGCAATGACCAACAGAAGTACTGACAGTAACTCCACAAAACACCGATTAAGATCTAAACTGATTTCCGTCACAAATTTACATCTTCAACTGTTCTGTTCCTTCGATCTGGAGATAATTCACATGATTATCCAAAATATTTGCACTTAAACTTTTATACAGCTGCAGACTATAAGATATAAATCACAATAAAATGTAGCTGCTTAATGCTAAGCGAATGCGCAACAAACGTGCTCCTTGTTGTAACGAATAGCAATTAATATTAAATGACATATTGACTGTTAGTAAGCACACATTCCTGAAGAGAACAAAGCTCAGAGCTACAAAGTGAATTTCCACACCTTCAAAACAAAACAGAAATATCAATCAATGGGCAAATAAGAGATGCTGTACAATTCTGTAAAGTGAAAAATCATTGCCTTCATCTGTTAGATCTAAATCTGTATCCATTGCTTGGTAGTTGGGCTATAATCTGAGTTCTATAACAATGCAATTCCCAGTAAAAAAATTATATTTTTTTGCATTGATGAGGCTGAAGTCCATAAGTATCCTCTCATCTTTGTTGCAAGTATGATTTTCCAAGTGTAAACTCGGCAAGAAAAGTTTGGTATCCAATAAACCATTCACATGATTTTAATACTCATACATGCATTATTATAGTAACATATCAGTGTGTGGTTTATAAAATATTTACATTGTGAAAACATGTTGTAAAGTGACATTCACATTTACTTATGTTGAGGGCATGAAAAAAAACTTAAAAATAGTGGCATTTCATCACGATCACTGACTTGCTGGTTGAAGTGATTAAAGTCAAATGATAGTGGTATTTTTATTCTGCTAAGATGCCTTGAAGATGAGTAACTTCAGTGAAAAGTCCAACAGTCAACTTGACTTCACCAGTTTACTCTGTGGGTAAATGATTACCAAAAATCAAAAGAAGCCTGTGGAACTGCACACAAATTCCTCTTTAGATTGTTTTTATTTCCCACTGTATGTTCACATCCACGGCCCAAAACCTCGGCCCAGACCATCCCTATGTTGAAAGGTGTCTCCTCTTGATCTCTACTCTTTGTCGCTGTAACAAGATGAAACAGCTGCAAATTTGTCAAACACAAAGCGACGCAGCCAATTAAACAAAGAGAAGTTCTGATAAATTACTAGAATTTTAAATTGTGGCGTCAGTATAAACTTTGTTTTCATTTGATTGCACTTGTTGAAAGTCGACATGGATGTGATAACTTTTAGTACGTAAATATATGAGATTAATGAATAATTTGGTTTATTCAATTTTTTTTAAAGCTCCTTTTTAGAGTTTAGACCTATTTTAAGAATATTAATTTACATAGATCTTATGAGGAAGAAGCACAACCATTTATTGGCATTAATGAACATCCCGAAACCTTAAGTAATAATCTTTTAAGCAAATTTTTGATGTGTCCTAAACTATTAACAAGTGACGCAAAGCAGAGAAGCAAATTACACAAGGCTTCCCAGCAGTGGACCTGGTAGTTTTTCAGGTGAAAGTTATTATTTATCAGGTAAATAACATATATTTTTTCTCTCACAGAGGCTCAACCTAAGGCAGAGGGCTCAGCACGCATGTCTCTACTCATCCTGGTGTCCGTCTTTGCCTGCTCCGCCTCCGTCATGTACCTGGTCTACAAGAACTTCCCCGAGCTTCAAGAGTAAGTTAACTTGTTTAAGGGAAATGACATGTAATTTTCAAACTGCATTTGTAGCCATGCTTGAGTAATGTGAAACATGTAAACTTGTTTCAGTGTGAAGTGGAGGAATAAATGTTACTATCATTTGTTTTCAATAAAACAAAAAACCCAACAACTATTCTTTGAGATGAAGCAAGTATTTTGCATAGATATTTTGGCCAATATGTTTTGGATTGATTCTGCTGGTTTCTAATGGCTTTATAGTCAGAAAATCAAATCTGCATGTCAAATACATGACAGAAAATGGTATTTATATACATAGAGCAGCACTGCACAGTTCTTTAAGTTATTTTGACGCCTGTGTTTGGGCCGACTTTATAAACAGTTGCATTTTCCTTTGTCTGTTTCAAGATATATTCGTGATACTTCTTTACATACAGCTTCTATGAACATCCCTCAAATTGTATCAAAATAGGAATAAGTAAAATTAAGCAACGTATTGACTAATACACATCTGTTAACCACTTGAAATCTGATGTTTGTTCCACGAACCTGTTGATGAAGGTCATGACTTTTATGATATTTATGGGAACAGTTCAAACAAATAGAAGAATCAATAACTCAAGACTTTGGAGGTGCAGGGTTGTTGGTCTTTCAGGGATTCATTGTTTTTAGGTGTGTATTAGCTTGACAGTAAAACAGCCAATCCTACATTCATCAGCTGAGCAAACCAAATGTTGGCAGTGGGACAGATTTGCATCCACGTACTGTTTTTCTATTCTTAGGAACACTGTGTTGGTGGTTTTCACCTGTTTCTTTAAAATCAGACTGACTTGCTGCCAGCAAAGTCACCAAATATGACAAAATGTCTTTGGAGGTTAAGGTCAAACTGAACTGCTGACTTTATCACGATTCTGAACATTTACATTTGCTATTAAAATGGTTTACGGTTTTATCATTTTCTTTCTTTTTTCTTTTTTCAGTGATGAAATGGAAAAAATCAAGATCCCAAAAGACATGGACGACGCCAAAGCTTTGGGAACTGTGTTGTCCAAATATAAAGACACTTACTATACGCAGGTGTTGGTGGCCTACTTTGCAACATATGTTTTGTATCCTTGGAGTGAACATGCACCTATTTATTTATTTTTTTAGATGGACGTATTGTTATTGTGAATGTTTGTAGAAGCACTTTGTCAAAAACAAAACCTTGGAAGACCAGTTTTTTTTGTTTTGTTTTGTTTGATCCTGTTAATTTATTTGCTGGTAGGCTACTAAGCCTAGTACACACTTTTCTCAGTTAAGCTCTAAAATGATCTTCTGGAGTTCAGAGTGCCGACGCACAGCACAAAGACTCGTTCAGCAGCATATTCATCCACACATCTTCGACTTCACTTTATCTAGCTTAACCTGATAGATGATTTGGAGTCACTCTTTGCTTGTATCCAGGGTGTCGGCTCTGAATCTGCTGACTCATCCAGGTCAATGAATCTCCTGCTCCAAGTCATGTATTTCCTGTGTGCCGTCAAACACATCTGTAGCTGTTCAAATGCAAGACAAAAGATCGCCTGTTGGGTTTGGCTGGCCTTTCAGTAATGGCGGGAAAGAAAACAAATGTGGTGGAGTTGAAGAAATACTGAGAGTACCTTTTCCATCTGTTCTGCGTAGTTTTTTGATGGTTTTAGATCAACGAATAGAAAAAAACAAACAGAATCAGGGCAGACTGTAGAGGGTGTTGTTTTATATACTTTAGTTTATTCGTATGATCAAACACATCTGTGCCATGATTATGACTTTGCAAAGTTGTTCCCCTTGACTTTTCTATAAGCCTCCAGACATTTGCGATCCCTGGATCGATCTTCCTGAGCATCCTGTCTGGATATCTCTACCCTTTCCCCTTGGCGCTTTTCTTAGTCTGCTTGGTGAGTAAGAACGGTAAATGTGATTAAAACCAAATGTTGTGCTGTTCATTTGGATGTTTCCCATCACACTCGTTTGTACGTCTTCTAACACACAGGTCACCTCTGTGTTAAAAGCTGATTGTTATTATATCGTTAACGTGTGCAGAGATATTTTGTCTGGTTGAACTTTATTCACAAGCTAACGTGTTCCAGTCTTTGTAATTCTCTACTGATTTATCTGAATTCCTGCCACAATCACAAACTCACCAGACTGACCTCAGTTCCTGAACTTGTATCATGTCATGTGTGCAGCTTTGCGTCATGCAGTAAATAGCCAACTGTGGCCACTTTGGGTTGGGTTTCCCTTATTCTGCAATGGCTTTGTTCCTTAATGTCTGTGACAATATGTTGCCTGCATAAGCAGTTCCTGTTTGCGCAGGTCGTTGCTGCAACTGACGAGAAGAGCAGTGGCGAAAGTGAAATCGCACTACCAGCCAATGTCTTTTCTTAGAAATTAGTGGTTGTCATGGATATTATGCTAATTATTGAAAACGATGTTTTCTTTGAATGTATTGTATTCATGTGTTTGTGTTCCCACCTATATACTGCAGGAATAGGTTACTACTTTTTTATGGCGATGCAATAACCCGCATTTCTTAAACTGCTGGTATTAAATAGCAGCTGTGTGATGACATGTTGGAGTCAGTCATTCTGTGTTTTGTCTGTTGGCAGTGCTCCGGTCTGGGCGCTTCGTTCTGCTACATGCTGTCATATCTAGTGGGCAGACCCATGGTCTACAAGTATCTCACAGAGAGAGCACACAAATGGTCTCAGCAGGTGAGCTCTTCCATTAAAAGAATTGTGTCTTGAATGAATATTTTAAAAAGAAAAAGCCTGTGCGGGTGTAAAACAAAAATCCATACATATCAAAGAAAAGTGAATGATAAACATAAAAATGAATGCAAATTACGTTTTGCTTAACCAATTAACTGTTTCAAGCTATTAATACTTATAATAACGATGATGCTTTTGACAGTTTGTAAAAATAAATCTGTGTTCCATGTGGCATTGATGTAAAGGGCTTAAAACCAGTGAGAAACAAATGCAATTACAACAATGAGCTAAGTGCAAAGATTAATTCAATTCAATTCAATTTTATTTGTAAAGCACTAAATCACATCAACAAACATCTCAAAGCGCTCTTACAATGATAGAGTACAACAGAACCCAACTAAAAGATTAAGATTGCATTATCCAGCCCAAATATACTTACAACTCAGGCTTTAATAAAAATGAATGTTTTCAGTCCCTCTTTGGAGCTCTGGACAGATGGACAGAGAAAGTGTTTCATGGGCCAGATGCCTGGCCTATCATACTTGCACTCCACTGACAGGATTTGTGTCTGCATATAATCCCATGACTATAACTCATTGACTCATTTTGGTGTCTAGAAAATCCAGAAACTACTGAGGAGCAGAGAAATTGAGCTTTGCCCTCCTATACTAATCCACCCTCCAATCACAGAAAACTCTCTGAGAGGAGTCACAAATTTGTAACATAATTAAAAAAACACACACACACCATAATATAAACAACCTGTCAGGTATTTAAAAGGTGAAGTCATATTGCAAAAAGGGGCAAAAGCACAGACTAATTTTCAAATAATTCTATAGCCTTGAAATGATAATACTTGCAGGCAACTCAATATAATTCTAGTCATGAACGACTCCATTGATTGATCTGACACCACGTCAAGCTGGAGTTTTAGTGCTTTTAGTATTTTGGATTAATACAACAGTCTTCTGGTGCAGAGTCAGTCAAACAGATCATTAGAAACCTCACAAATGGTTGTATTAAAGATCTTCTGTACTGGATGAGCATTTGGTGCACTTTTGTACTTAATGAACATTGTTGTTGACAGGTTGACAAACATAGAGATCATTTAATCAATTACATCATCTTCCTGAGGATAACCCCGTTTCTTCCCAACTGGTTCATCAACATCACCTCACCTGTCATCAATGTGCCATTGGGAGTTTTCTTCGTTGGCACTTTCCTCGGTAATACTCTCTGCCCCTATCACTTGATTGGTTTCTTTGTTTATTTGTCGTCACTGACTCGCCTTCTCTTTAACCTGGCTCATCGACAGGAGTGGCGCCGCCATCCTTTGTAGCGATCAACGCTGGCACGACGCTGTACAAACTGACCACAGCTGGCGAGGCCGTGTCCTGGAACTCGCTGGCTGTGCTCGGAGTGCTCGCTGTTCTGTCCATCTTGCCCGTCTGCTTCCAGAAAAAGCTGCAGCAGAAACTAGAGTAGAAGAGCGAACGCCCCCCACCCCACCCCCACCCTACCCCACCTCCGCTCAGGAAAGCGCCGCTGTCACTCACGCAGCTCTGCCTCGGTCTTGGACACGGCGGCGGGTGTGCTGCTGCTGGAGGAATCTGAGCGTTGACTCAGCGAACACTCACTGGCCACAAAATGCATGCAGTGGTGGGTTGTACCTGATGTTCAGTAGAGCTGGCCGCTGCCTGCACTCGTTTTTTGTTCTTCTTCTTCTATTCTTTCATGTTGTCAATGTTGGCACGTCGTGTAAATAGGAGCGATTAAGTTTGTCTTGGTTTTATTTAAGCTTCTTTTCATTGTTTTATTCTTGCCAGACGATTAAAGGTGCTACTTTTAGTGCTGATATGGCCTGAACAGTGTACTTAGCAGTGAACTTCTGTTTTTTAAAGTACTGGAATAACAGTTACATTAACTTTGTCAGCAACATATCAATTACTACATCCAGATGGTAGCACCTTTATCTCTCACACTCTTTTTATTATTTATTTTAGCATTCATGTTGAACCTGATGTCAGCCACCACCGCAGCAATAACTCAGACTACTGTAAAAAGGAGATTGTACTTTTTCCAAAGGTAAATCTCACTGCACGGAACGAGGAAGAATTAATGAAAATGTAAGATCAGCTGTTGTAATACCACGGGCCTATTCCCATGTTGTTTCTCAAAAGTCGCATCAATCCACCCCCTCACAATGGTCCTTTTTCTTTTATCCTTTGTCCACTTGAAGCAGCGCTTTTCTACCAGATGTTGTAGAAATCAGACAAAGATGACGTTTCATTTCAAACACGGGACATCCAGGTGGCAGGGTGTCACACTCCAAGCACTGCTCCTTTCCATCGCCAACTTTTCAGTAAAAAGTGAATATAGATTTCATAAACGCACTGAACTGTGTGTCTGTCTGTGTGGGGCTGAATATGTGCTACTATCAGGGAAGTTGGTAAAACTGCTCTGTGAATTAAAAAAAAAAAAAAGTTTGATATGGGCTTCTAAGTTCTGAATGAGGTGTATTTATAATAATGCACCTGTATGTGTGTACTGTGATCATATGTGTTCATCTCTGCTCCATGATATTTGCTATGCCTTTTAAAAACTGGTGTTCAAGTCTATATATATATATATATATATATACACATTGGACGATACTCCAGTACCCTCAATAAGACTGCCAACAAGCTGTGAGGCGCCTGAGCCTTACTTTGCTTTTACTGCTTCCATTCTTTTCCAGGGGGGAAAAAAAACAAATCTGTTATGATGCCTGGTTTATGTTGCAAGTTTGTGATCTTCAATTTGTTTTGAATGGCCTGACTAATTATGTCCTGTGATGTTAAAGCTTCCTGTCTTTCTCTCCGCTTGGATATTTCGCCCGTGTACTGAGAGAATCCATTGCTGCTATTCACTGCTATAAACTCTGGTTGGTGACCAGAAACGTTAACGCGGTGACTGTACATGCAGGTACACATGTCTCATACAACACACTTACCCACAGTCTCTTAAAATTGCACATTTACAGCTAATTGTGCATTGTGTAAATCCCTGTTTTTGCTTTGATGTCTTAACAGTTTAATTTCTCAAACCCCCAAAAATGACTGCAGAAGCATCCATATACTGAATGTTAAAGCAGGATACCTTACTAGTTTCCACTGTTGTACAGGAGGGCTGCATTGTACACCTATTATATTAGAACATGTAACTTCAGTCGGTGACCTGGAAACGTGGCGAAATGTAACCCAAATCCTAAAAAATTTCATGTTTGTCCTCACATCAGAAAAGCTATTGATAACTTTCTTTTAATTCCTTGAAATCTGCCATGTAACTGATTTTAGATGTTTTATTGATTGTCTTAACTAAATTATTTGAACCTTATGCCTCTTCTGAAAGCCAGACATGAACGCTGACTGCACGTGTTGTTTATGTTCTATTACCCAATCCAAGATGTTGACTAATTATTCTGTAACTCTCTGTTCACATTTCAAAAGGCAGTATTATTTTCTCCTGAGCAGTGATGTATTGCAATATTAAGTGTTTACAGATCACAGATTTCTGTCCTATCTAATCAAATTATTTTGGGGTTTTTTTGGGGAATATTTATTGAATCATTAAAATTATCTTTCCGAAATTTCACTGGTTCAATGATCTCTATATGGGCGGCAGAGTGATGTGATCAGTGTTTCCAGTTAAGAAGCTTCCTGGGTGGACTTTAGTCTATGTACACACATTTCTCTCAAGTATCGTTCACAAATTTGTCTAAATCTCAGCGCTTCTCCGTTTTTTGAGGCATGCTCACTGCCGGAATGTACACAAGAGCTGTTGCCCTTCAATGTTCATTTCTCAGCCGTAAGCTATCTCCAGTGGTGTTTCAGAGAACTGGACAGTACATCCATTCAAACATCACAACTGTAGACCACATGGTGGCGGTGGGGTCATGGTATGGGCAGGCGTACGTTATGGACAATGAACACAGGTGAATATTATTGATGGCATTTTAAATACGCAGAGATACCGTGACGAGATCTTAAGGCCCATTGTTGTGCCAGTCGTCCACGCTCATCACCTCGCGTTGCAGCGTGACATTGCACGGCCACATGTTGCAAGCATCTGGACACAATTCCTGGGAGCTTAAAACGAACCTGTTCTTGCAATGGCCAGCGTGCTCACCGGACATGCTTGGGATGCTCTGGATCGGCGTGTATGACAGCGTCTTCCGATTCTGCCCAGTATCCATCAAGTTGGCACGACCATTAAAGAGGAGTGGACCAACATTTCACAAGCCACAATCATCAATCTGATCCACTCTATGCAAAGGAGGCGTGTTTCATTGCATGGGGCAAATCGTGGTCACACCAGGTATCACCCCCCAAAACAGTAAAATGGCACAATCTAGAGTGTCCTTCCTTTTATTGTGGCCAGCCTAGCGCATGGATTATCTTGGCAAAGGAGAACTGCTCACCAACACAGATGTATACATATTTATGAGCAGTATTCAAGAGAAATATGTCTTTTGTGTATTTAGTAAAAGTCAAAGGTGTTTGAGTTCAGCTCATGAAAAATGGGAGCAAAAACAAGTGTTGCATTTATATTTTTGTTGAGTGTAGGAATGGTAACTCCAAATGTTTCGTTCTGAAACTTTTTGAATTCATTTTTAATCCAAAGCCTGATTTTACCTAGACAGTTATCCAAATGTCCTTTCTTTGTTTTGAATGTTTTCACAGTCAAACTAGTCTCTTATTTTGCTACCATTGGAGTAGCTTGCTTTCACAACTATTTTTATTATATTATTACACTACTTTTGTTTTCTTTTACTATTACTATGTATTTTGACTCCATATGCTGTTCAGCTGTAACAAAACAACTGAAACACATTATGAACAACAGTTTCTTTGTCATTTCTAAGTTTTAGGTTTTTCCTTCGGGCTCGTTTTCGATCCTGTTTGACACTTTAGGGTTAATTTATCATTCTAAATTGTCCACAGTTAGTCACATATGAATGGCAACCAGTCCAGAGGGTACTATGCTTTATACCATAATCAGATGGGATTGACTCCAGCCACCCATGGAAGATACAGTATGGATGGATATACAGTATATGTGAAAATTTATTTACAGACATAAAAAATATAATTGTTCACATTTTTAAAAAAGATGATCGTTTTGATAAACGGATAAACAGGAAAGTGACAGAAACTGGTTGAGATGCTTTAGTCATGTGCAGAGGGAAAATGATGCTGATGATGGAGCTGGTATACCAAAAAAGAAAAGGAAGGCCACTGGCGTGAGGAAGGAGGCTGCTGGAGAGAGAGGAAATTAGAGGAAAATAATTCGCTATGGCAACCCATAACTGGAAAATTACAAAATTAGAGGTTGCGGCGCACATGAACTAGCTTTTTTCTTTTGGATGCATTTTACTCAATAAAACCATTAGTTGTAATCCAAACACATACTTTTAGAGCTGATTGATCATTGTATTTACTTTGCATTCACAAACTGATACGATCAAATACACTTCATTAACAGTTGCAATACCAAAGTGAAGGTATAGTGCCACCAGGTGGTGACATTGTGACAGCCGTTCAGCAGTGACTAACAACTATTCCACAGTTATATTGTAGTGTAGGCAGCAATGTGTTTCTACTACATGTAATAAGCAGGTACATTTCATCGATATGAAATGTAAACAGATGTCCAAATGCCTAGAGCATTTACCACAATATCTTTTCCAATATAAAAATAGAAAGTAATTGATCTGCTTATACATTTATATTGAATAGCTTTAGTTTTTGGATTTTGTACCTGCTAAATCGATTACCTCACGTTGAAACAAAAGCCAAAACAAGCCCTTCAAATAGCTTGAATGTATTTTGCAGTATGTGAGCTCACCAGCCCAGCTTGTTTGTGAGGCATCTGACAAGAGACTGTGAAATGAGGGGAGGCTGTTTTATAACCGCACAGTGCAGTGAGATGATACAAGCAGAAGGCCATAAAACAAATGATCAAAAATTATTATGAATTTTGTTCTTCTAGTCTTTCTGCGTCAGCATCCACTGTTACAGTAAATTATATTCACTACTTTCTGCATCAATGTTTTGAAAAGACAATTTCCCAAGATTGTTGAAGTCTTATATGAATAATACATAAATCATGATGATCTACACTCCCGTGATTCGTTCAATAGAAAACCACAAAGTCTCCAGTGCACAATTACGATTGTTAAATTAGGGCTCCACAGCAGTCAGGGATAATCTCGGCCTGGCTCATGCACAAACAGTACCACACATAAATGAACATTATTACAGCCAGGTTGCTAGTGAGGGATCATCATGCATTTCCATTACAACATCAGATTTTTTTTTTTTCTCATAGATTCACAAAGTTGGAAATAGACTAATCCGGAGGTAATATCTAGTTTTTTCCCTTTCATTTCATTAGGTTTTGTTTAACCTAGATAGAACAATAGATTAGAAGAACATTTCATATAAAATAATTACAGCACAGTAATAATCAAAACAACAGTATTGCACGAATTAAAAAATATTATCAGTATTGAGGATACAGAGGATGTTGATTGATGTAGCATACAGGCTGAATTATGGCACATCTGGCTGCGGTACAAATTCATTAGAAATGCTTCCCTCTCTCTTCCACAGACAATTATATCCATGGTAATTTTGAGACTGATTGTGATGATTAGGTTCAGTTGTCTGTAGCAATGTTTTTAATGCTATCACTATTAAATAGGACTTTATTAATGTCCATTTTATACCATTTTAATATCGAGCAACAATGATGGCAATAAAAAATAGGTTATTTTATTTGTTCTAGTAATGTATTTTAAAACAATGAACAAAAAATACATTTTTAATCCACCCAAATCTATTCTAAAAAAGGAAAATACTTTGTGTAGACTGAGTGATTTCAGACGTGAATGTTCTTGTTAAGTCTGGTTCACGATCAGCTGGGTCCTCGTTCTCGTCCTCGTCCTCGTTCAGACGTTTGTCGTTGTGTTTTGAAGGCCCACGCATCTTCCTGCCGGTGCCTTTATCGTGAAGGTCTGAGCCGGATGTGGCCACGGCTGTTGTTTTTAAGCGAGCTGCCTCCCTCCGTGTGGACTCGGTTGTGATTTTCGAGCTTCGCAGCGACGTCTCATCCGTGATGGCTGGCTCAAATCACGTCTCCGAGGCGCTTTAATATGCTCCGTGCTGCGGGAGTGACGGTAGCACCGGACCAGTCTCAAAATGACCACCGGCTTCAGCTCCGGTTCCTGCCGGTTCGCAGATTATTTTGTGATCTGCGGACTCGACACCGAAAGCGGGCTGGAACCCGACGAACTGTCCGGTAAGCGCGTTAGCCACCGGGGAGGGTGAAATGTCGGGCGGGTGAACGGAGGAGCGGGCTGTTTTTAACATCTCATCTGCGTTATTAAACCGTATTTTCTATGTATTAACGTTCACGCGGTTCAGCGTCCAGTCTTACATGTGTCGTGTGTTGTCGAGACGCGCAGGGGAGCGAACATTAGGCCAGGCCTAGCTCATCTTCTCCCAGCCTGTTTGCTCGCAGGGCTGCGGGGAGAAAAGCCAGCGGATTACTGGCCTGTTGTGTCCCTTTAACGTGCTGACATGCATTTTAATTCAGAGCCTGTCCACGAAGCCCCCTCCTGAATGGTACACTCGTTTATCCACCAGTGTCATTTCGGTGCGGGCGCAGTGTTCAGTGTTGTACGTACATGCAATGCGGTGGATTGGTTGGTGTGAGGATGGAGGCTGTCATCCTGAGCTGTCACTGTCACCGTGGAGCAGATCAGACATCCAGGTAGCAACACGCAGGGATGAAATCCTCCATATAGTGACCTGTCCTCCCTCCTTTGTTTGTCGCCCATCAGCATCTATCAGCGCCCACCTATTGAAATCCAGGTGCATCTTTCTTTCCCCATCGATTTCTGCACTCATAGCTGTTCTAATGAAATATTTAAAGCAATGTCTACATGACAATACCAATAGAACAATTAACAACTGACCTCATACAATAATTAGATTTTTGAGCTTGTGTTTTATTGATTTTCATTGCAAAACTGAGCTGCATTCGTTTTTCTATTGTTTGACCGGTTTCCTTTGTTGTTTTTTTGTAATGTTGAAAAAAAAATGAGGTTAGGTAGGTTCCTATGTCAACACAATCTAGGACAGTAGGGCTCAATGTGATTGGCCATACGACCATTACAGATCTTTAAAATCTGTCACACTATAATAATTGAAAATGCCGATTTATTATTATTTTTTTTTGTGATGAGCATAAATTTACAATGAATTGTGGAACAGATTTCGCTCGCATAATAATGTTTCCATTGTTTCAGCAGTCCCAAACTGCTTTACTCTGTTAGTCACATTTAACCATCCAGTGACAGTAACGGCTTTCATCTGTGGTGCTAAATCTCTATTGGGAAAAATTTGGGGACTCGGGGACACTTTGACACAAAGTGTGGACAAAGCAAGATGGGGAATCGAACCAGCGTTGCAACCAATAGAGCCGCCCAATAGAGATAGGTTTGACAAACTTTACTTTGTAATGGATGTATGACATATACATATTCAGTTTCTCTATGAGATTTCCATTGTGGAAAACTATATTTCCAATTGTGTTGACATTGACATTTAAATGAAGTGCACCTGTACGAGGGCACGCCACTCCCTTTCCTTTCGCAAACAGTTACAGATCTAAGAGTACGGCAAGCTGCTTTGCACACTGTCAGTGGTGAAGAATTGAAAGAGGGAGATGCTCACCAGCGCTTAGTTAGGTGCACTTCTTAAATTTAACGGCTTCCAGTTTTAACAGCTCGGCCCTAAATTCTGACTTTACAATGTTATAACAATCAGTGTTGCGTGAGATTACCTCATGTAATTTTCCTTTTAGCTATAGATTGCGGTGCTGTTGAGCAGGTCTGCATTTTATCTGTACGTGTTAAGAACTTTGGACATAAACAGTAGTGTGCACAAGTTTCTGACAGAAATGTTTTTATTCCACTGCAACACCAACAACAAAATATAGTATTGGTTCCAGATTTACTCTGCCAGTCATAAAGCCAATGTTTTTAAATGCTACCTCATTATTTAAAGATGGGTTCCGGAAGTAGTAGTATGGCCAACGTTCTTAATTTGATGACATAGGTAACTTCATTTCTGTAATCGCACATTGACCTCACAAGTCTTCAGATATGACTGCTGTCTGATAAAGCCGATGGTACTTCTCTCTTCATCTAAAATGCTTTGCAAAGTGCAGTTGTGTATTGATGAGACCCTTTCAAACAAGACTGAAACATAAAAAAAAAAATAGTAGCTTCATATGTTATATGTCATTCTCTATTTACATTTGTAGTCGATGTATTATTGAAATAGACATTGGAGTCCGTGTCCTGACTGACCTGACTCCTCAGTGCAGGCGGGGGTTGCTGTTTTTTGCTGAAAAGTATTACTTCGACCTTTGACAGAGATTTGTGTTGTTTGGTGTTGATATGAACATGTGGCAGTGTCAGCGCCATCATTTCCCCCCCTCGTAATAATGTCAGGGTTTCCCACTGCGCCTCCTCTGATGATAAATATCCTGGGGAAGTCCTGAGCGCTGAAGAGAATAAATGGCTTTGCTGAGCTGAAATGATGTGTATCACACATCGAGGTAGATAATAAAGTACCACTGTTTTGTCACTGAAGCTGTTCTCACTCCACACTCGGACGCCTCCCGATGACTGCTGTAGTTCACTCAGACAGCGGAGTGTAAATCTACCAATGTAAACCCGTATTAAGGTGTATAAGCGCTTGTTGACCGGGTCACGCCTCCCTGTGCCGTCAGACAATAATCCAATTAGTTTGACTTTCACAGATTTTGATTTTCATGACAACATAAACAGTGATGGAAAGTGAAGACGATTCAGGAACAGGCTGTATTCACTTTCCTTTCTGTGTCATTGTTGGTTATTGTGACTCAGCAGGTGGTGAAAGGTTTATGGAGTTCCTAAAAGTAGCTCACCAAACTGAAAATCCTTCATAGACTTAACCCCTGCACTTCCCTTTTCTGTTTCCTTCAGTCGTCTTCCTCTTTACTGCTTCAGCCCAAATTCACACTGAATATGTAAAAAAAACAAAAAACTGACACTGGTTTGGTTTCTATCCAAGCACGACCACCACAAAGGCACACAGACGCTCCTCTCGTCTGAAAATCAATATGAAAGTGCACTATAAAAAAAAAAAAAAAAGAATATATATATATATATATAAAAATAACTGTTGTTTTTAGATATCGTTGTGTTTTAGCAAACTCTAGAAGTCAAATTCTTAATTTTTATGTCAGAATAGTTGATAAAGCAGCAATGTCAGATGGAAAAGATAATTCTTCTGTAATTTATTCCAAACATTGAAACCTCCATATACTGTATTTCCTTTTTTCTTTCTTTGACCCATTTTATTGACATGGATTTTACTACACACATATTGCAACATTGCAAGCCTTTCTTTTCTTCCGTATGATTTTAGCATTTCAGTCATGATTTCATAAGATCAGATGTTTTTTTTTTATAATTTTTTTTCTTTTTAACAGTGGCCATGATTATCACAATAAAATTCAAGAAGAATTGGTCATTTTCAAGTTCATTTGTTGTGAAAGTAGAAATAAAACCAGTAATGTTAGTGATATACTAATCGTAAAAGATGGATTTGTATCTTCAATGATTTGTATTTGTGAAATCATCCGCCGTGTTTGTTTTTGGTACAAGACATACACTCGTACCTATATAGCAGTTGTTATATTATGAAGTTGTCAAGTAGAAAAACCGCCTACGACAAGTAATGCATGTTGTCTTTGGTTTTTTTTTCTGGTTGTTTGATGAGGTTTCTCATAAGCTTCTCAGATGAGACTGAAAGTAACCCACTGAAACTTTGCTCAGATGTACAAACCGGTGTTCTGAGGTCAGACTTCACTCCCGCTGCTCTACTTAATGCATGATGCTGCTGTTTACTGTCGAGCGAGGTCCGGGGCTTACCCCTATCGGCTGTTTCACTCTTAGTTGAAGAGAGGAAATGATGTGGAGAAGCCACATGTAATGTCAAGTAAACATAACCTTGGAGTTTTTGTTTTTACTCTTCTTGTAAATAATTTAAAAAGAAATGCAGATATTATCAGATTTCATTGTTCGTTGGAGGGGATTTTTTTTTTTCCGTTCACAGTCACGTCTCTGTCGACTCTTCTCAGGCAGTGTGTTTAGACAGGAAGTACACGAGGTGGGACATTTTAGGACATTTTCCACTAGAAATACAAATGGCAAAGAATTTGAGGTCATGGCTTTTAAAAGTTCTTATCACACAAGTGTGACAAATGTAGAAAGCGTTTGATATAAACTCCAGAAAGTAATCGGTTATGTCCCTTTTTTAACTAGCAGTGATAAACATTCATGTTTTTTAGTGTTGCTCCATGGCGAAATCAAATACTAAAGACATGTATCACAACCATCTATTCTGATAATTATAATCAACTATTTATATATTGCAAGTCGTGTTGATCGAAATGCGTTTTTTTGTTATTCTATGATTTATCTAATAAAACAATACAGAATCACCCTCATCCGGGAGTACCAATAGTATTTGACTGCTTTCGCTTGTCAATTTCTTAAATTGGAGGTTATTTTTTTCTTAAAGATTCATGAGGAAGAATGAACTGAAAATGTGAAGCTGCCACAGCCTCGAGGAAATCATTGCTAATTTAATCACCAGACATAGATATTACCCTCAACTAGTATTTGTTTTTCCCTCCTTATCATTTAGAGGTGTCATCTCAGATAGACGATTCCCAGATAGACGATTCCCATTTAGACGACTTATTATAATTAGTGTATTATTTGTAACATTTCAGTGACCTAGGATGAATAATAATGTATTTGTTTCATACACAAAGCCATTTAGACAACAAGATCAATGGAACTGCGCTCACTTATCTCAGTTGTTTGGATTTTGCAATGATTAAACATCTTCAGATAAACAAGATTTAAGAAATGTCTCCTGAGAAAGAGACATCAGCATGCCATTTCCTAATTCAGACAATTCACAGCACTATACTTATTGTTAAAGGGAAAATTGAACCAACCGATCAAATTTATGGAAAACAGATCACCTTGAACAGCCTTATTAAAAACTGTAGTTAGTTTGAAATCATATTTCTCATTCAATGTTTCATAAGTAAAACGGTTTTGGGCAACGATAAAACTGTAATGAAACTGAAGCTGCAGTAAACACTATTATTCAGTCGTGCAGAAACAACAGATGGTAAGAAGGATTTCACTATTATTGTCATCACTGAACAGCTCGCTTTTTTGGGGGGACTTTTAATGGTCTCAAATGGATTTAAAGGATCAAACTGCTGATTTGCTGATTAAACTTGGATAAATGAGCTGATTCACACGTGTGAATGGTGAGCTTCTTCTGGGGTTTAACAGAACTGCTGTATCATCGAGGGTTTTTAATATGATCCACGTACAGTGGAACACAAAGAAATGACCAACACTTCCTCACAGCCCAGCCTGTGGCAGCACAATGAGGACCTGATTAGCATATGCATGACCCTGCAGCCTCACAAGCAACACTGGAAACACACAGCGCTGAGGGACACAAGTACACTGGCAGACAGGCTCCACTTATTCAAATGCTAAATATCCTTTTGAATTTCCCAGGCAGCCTCTCTCCCCCAATCCTACTCGGCAAACAAATGAGGATGAATGGCTCAACATGAAAAGCTGGCTTTAAATGCATAATGAGCTCTTTCATATTTCCACCCAGAGTTGTTTATTTCTGGCCTCGTAAGAGATTTGTGCTTTCAAACTGTCTTTGAAAATGGATCAGCGTCATTTGGAATGCAGTTTGATAACTCACAGCCTTTTAAAGGCGATGTATATACTGATCTTTACATATTTTTATTTTTTTATTTTAACAAATTAATCCTCTAATGAGTGTATCATGATGCTGCATTATATGCTCATGGGGTTGATTGTTTTTCTTTAGTAAACTTCGTGAGACAGTTTCGAAGTCAACAAGCTCACTTCTTTTACAAAGATGAAAGGTTATCTGCATTTTTCTCTGGAGATGATACTTCACAGAGAACATGCGACTCTGGAAGCCCAAAGATTTCCCAGCTTAGTCATCGACTCAAAAGATTAAAAATCCGTCTTCTGATTGCTGTTTCAAAATGCCAATTTTTTTGATATGTCATCTGGATTTTATATCTATTGTAAAGTGTCAGACCTCTTGTCATGTTATCCTTGAGTTAAATGAGTAAAAATACTTCAAACAAGTTCTCGACTGGTGAAGGTTTACATTCCTGTGTGCGGTGGCAGACAAATTAAACCTGCACATTCTTGTCTGAGAGGCGGTCGGATCCCCTGAAGTCCAATCCCGTGGCAGCAAACAGATGTTTCAGGAACTCAAATGTCAGGCTTTCTTATTGAATGAAGTCGATTTTTATATTCTCTGTCATCAACATTAAATCCTGAACAAGTTGACGAGAACAAGAAGATTCAGACGGGCCAACTCCATGAACTCCATGAACTCGAGACTCCATTTTATTCTCAGACGACACATTAATGACGAAATACTTGAGTGTTAAGTCACTATCATCCTATTTCATTTTCTTGAACAACATTGAATTAATTGTAATTTCCCTAACTAAAGTTATTGCATTTGTTAAAAAAAATTGTGATTTCTGGAACCACAAAAATCTTTGTTTTATTATGTATAACATAAGCCCCGGAAAAGGTATGCAAATTGTAGTGTTTGAAATTAAATTATAGTAACACCTCTGGGTACATTTATTGTCTTTTAATTAGGATTCAGAAAGGCATCTACTAATGTTAACTGTAGTGATAAAAGTCTGCTTCCACTATAAACACACTGTACATGTGCTAATTTCCCGAGAGGCAGTACACAACAAATATCATCATCAGAAAATACTTTGAATAACTTTGACTCTTGAACTTAAGTGCCTTTCCGTACGTTGTTAGTTTCGGATTTTGCTGCAGGTGGTCTTGCGAGGCAAGTGACCGTCGTCCTGTTTGAAAAGAAGCGTGTAATATTACTTAAAAATACTTTATTTAGCTTTCCAGAAGGCGCAGAAAATCCTCAACCTCTCGACAGTTGTCTTTAGTGTTCCCCTTAATCTATTTTGTTTTACTAAAAAGTACCCAGGAATCAGTGTGCTGGTGTTTTTTGGCAGTTGGCCTGTAAGCAGTGTTAACTACTGAAGCGTAAAAGAAAAGACAGCAGAGTGTTTGCAGAGACTGCCAGCTTCGAAGCTTCCCACGCTGTAACAAGAAGTAAAACATGGAACATGCACGAACCAATAGTCTGAGTTGGGGCTGTGAGCTGTGAAGGCAGTGAGTCGAAGCTGTGAGTAAGCCATCGTTTAGTGTCAACACCGGATCCTCTAGGTGGATGAGTGTTGACGTTTCTGCCGCTGAGCTTATTATTTAATTTTTTTTGAAGTGGCAACGGTCCGTCGGATGCATTCTGCCGCAGGCGGTCGAGTCGTGATCGAATGGCGTCCTGTTGCGCGTGGCCTCGTGGGCCATGCTGCAGTAGGTGTGAGGGTGGAGCAGAGCTGTGGGTGGTTCCCTGGCTCACGGGAGGCGTAGCCAGAGCCGAGTGACGCGCTCACTCCCACCAACTACCGGTGCGTCCACTCGCTCACGGCGTCGGAGAGATGAGATAAATGACGCACACGTTTTCCCCGGCCGAATCCTTTAGTGCCCGTAACAAGGAGTGTGGCTCCTCAGGTGAGGCTGTTAGCATGTCATTAGCACCAATTAGCAGCTGAGGAGAACATCAGGCAGTTGAACCTGAGTCACATGTGAACAACCAGAAAAAGCTTCTGTGCGTATTTATTCCAGAAATATAACACTCGAGGTTGTGCTGTTGTACTGAATAACGGCATGACCTTCAGTGTCATATCGTGCCTCTATGACAGTTAATCTGATGAAAATGTTTGAGTTGAAAATAATGTGTTTTTCTCGTTTTGCCTCCGTCAACATAAATGGTCAAACAGTGACTGTATTTCTGCAGTGCGTTAGTTTCCACTCTAATCACGGAAAGTAGTGTCGTGTTTTTATTCTATGCACCCACATGCTGCATATGTTGACATGTCGTTCTGACATTTAGTCCCGGTGAAGACATTTCATACTTCGGGAGAGACTGAATTGAAAAATGTCCCGTGTGGACATATTTGTGTTGTGAATATG
Source organism: Lipophrys pholis (assembly GCF_963383615.2). Lineage (NCBI taxonomy): Eukaryota > Metazoa > Chordata > Actinopteri > Blenniiformes > Blenniidae > Lipophrys > Lipophrys pholis. The sequence goes on along the minus strand of NC_137636.1, from coordinate 13,586,987 downwards.
GTCTGAGTTTATAACTTCTGGCTTTAGTGATTTCAAGTCTCGAAAAACATGATCCTCTGTGCACTATGAAGAACACATCATTGTGTAACTGTGTAAAAGCTTTTGCTTGGTTTTGAAAGTTGAATATAAGCCCCCACGCACAATAACGTTCAACGTTTCATCTGGTTAACTTCACTGTCCATTTGATGTTCTTTGTGTCACAGAATGTCTGAAACTGCAGTGAGTCTCACAAACAGATTATGAAACTATCGACCATAAAATTGCACCAAACTTGTGTTTGATGTTTACATTGGCCTGAACAATCTAACAAACATCACCATCTCGATTAAATATGTATGTAGATCAATCTTGTAATAAGATAAATTTTTTTAATGTTAATGAAATTCCCGAATAGAGGAATCCATCAGTGCTTCTCTCTTTGGAAGTATAATTAGAATAATCACGTCAAATTTAATTAAACAATTTATTAGATTTATATTGACTTTGGAAAGTACCAGCTTTATTTTTATGCTTTTGTATGGTGAATATATTGTGGCAGTGCTTCACAGCATTTTGTTGTAAAGACCTGATTGTGATTTTTGAAAAGTACACGACGATGACGTTATTTTTATTTCAATTTTTTTCTTCCTTTATATATACATACTATGTACATACACATATACATACACACGCATATCTACATACATGGATACTTGTAGGGTGAACAGGACAAATTAGGGGGAAAATGAAAAATGACGTTCCATTTTATTGTGATTACCGTAAAGAGCAGTGACATGGGCCAGTGGAGAAAATCAACATGACATCTCTTAATTTGTTGCACAAGCTAAATGCTGTCAGGCTTTTGATGAAGGACTTTCAAAACAAGTCACATCACATCTGTCAAAGACTTCAGCCTGTGTTTACATGCTCACGGTCAACTGAAGTTACTTATTTCAGCTTTGGGGGGGTTTTAAGTCTAGAAATGATGAATGGGGTCATCAGAATAACATAAAATTATATGAATGACCATTTCTTGACTAATCCCCCTTGTGAACTGTCACCAGCAATTTTTTCAGGCGAAGTTATTCTTCTGGCCTAATTTCATCCCATTGGTCACTTTGGGTAAGAAAGTAACCATCAGATTAAACCATGTAATCCTACAGGGTTTTTTTTTGTTTCCCTCTGCCAGAAATCATTTCGCTGTTGGGAGGGCTCTACTGCAAATCTAGTTGCTGCTTCTCTTGACACATCTGTTAGTGGCTTTGGGAGGAATAAAATAAGAATTAGGTTAGAATTAGAAGAATGAAAACAGTTTATCTGAGTGAATGTGTCCCATTGCTCAAATCTTGGATTCTCTCCAGACTGCGACAGAGGAAATTAATGTAATCTCCAGGCTTTACAATGTAATTACCATTTGTCTGACAGCACTGAGTCACTATACAAATACAATAAAGATGAATTGTCCTTACTCGTACCCAAAAAAAGTCAGTTGAGGATTGTACTGATTTTCTGTCTGATAGGCGACATTGTCCTGAGAGCAGTTTCAGTTTGAAGCTGACGTGGTGTAACCGGGGAAGAGTTGATGCGTCGTGTATCAACTCAGCTCACATTAGGCTTCGACATGCTGCATGAATTTGTTTTAGTGCCAGCAGGATTTCATTGGGGCTTGGAAAATGGATGCATGAAAAAGGGAAGTAGCACTGCAAAGGCTACAAAGAGTCTTTTCTGTGATGTAAAACATCAAATAACCAAACTGCTTCAGGGCTGTAATACAATGAGCAGTCATCCACTGTAATCTCATGACTCTCATCTGACGGGATCCACATTTTACGCCTGTATTTACCTACTTCTTCACCCAATACCGTGGAACTTGGCCTTCATTTCTAATGAAAAAGCAATTCCTTTAAAAATGGGTCACAAAACTCCCTTGGTTTAGGAGGGCATTAGGCATTTATGACAGGAAAAAAACCCAAATAGGGTGCTGTAGTTCTTCTTAAATCTCTTTCCAAAAAGGAGCAGCAAGAAAGAATTTGTTGGCCTGTTTATAGCGACGGATTAATACACATGCAGCGTGCTTAGTGAGTAATTACAGCAGCTTGATGGCGTCCGTGGAATCGGCTCAAAATAAACTACAGTGCCCATGTGTGATGGTGAACAGGCAACATGCTGCCCAGTTAAAAACTACTGCTTATTAGTGTTATTTCGTCTTTTTGGACATTAGAGGATGAGAGAATATGCTGATTAATTTTTTTCTTACACACATGGCACTTTAAATGTCACATCTGTAATAGAACATGATAATCCTACACTGTTGATGTCAGAATAGAAATGTTTTTTTTTTTAATTTTCTTTATGTAGTCATCACTCATCTTTTAAACAAATTTCTCAGGGGTGCAGCAGGCTTGGGTCAATCCCAGGGGGCTAAAGTTGAAGGCAGGTTACAGTCAGAACAGGTCATGGTCCATCAAAAGACTAACACAGCGAGACAGACACACACACGCTCACATTCACAGCTACAGGCAAATTAGAGTGACCATTTAACCGGAAAGTTTTTGGAGGAAACTGGAGTACCTGGAGGATACCTACCTACACTCGCACCAGGAAAACTTGCAAACTCCACACAGAGAGGCCTCCAACAGAAACAGGACTCGAAACAAGAATATTTTTACTGTGAGGCGAGAGTCACTGCACCTACACGCTGCCAAAATGTGTTCATAGTAAACAAAATGTATTATGTGTTCATCATTTCAAATGTTTGCATTCTATGATTCCTGCTTCTTTAGTGTGAATATTTTCTGGTTCCTTCGGTCCTCTCTGACATGAAACCCTATATCTTTTTGGTTGTGGACTGTTGCTTAGGACAATACAAGACATTTTAAGCTGCTTCTTGGGCTTTTGGGAGACTCTGGTTGACATATTTCACCATCTTCTGTCATTTAAAAGACCAAAGGATAAATTGGTTTTTCAGTTATTCAGTAATGAAAATAGTCATTGTTTGCAACCCTTCACCCCGATAATCGCTGTCTAAACGATGCATATTGTGTCTGTTGCATGGTTACATGCTAAATTTAGCAGATGAATGTGATGAATATGAGGGCATGGGAGCTTGCTAACGTTTCTGTGAAGGCACGGCCATATCTCATCACATCATAACAAAGATCTAAGCTCGGCTGTTTCTTTCCCCCTGGCTTTGTGTTGAGATCATGATCCATGTTACACTAATGTGGATATGCATGATCTTCACAAAGAGGAGGAAACTATGACAAAGAGAAATACTCCATTCCTGTGTCATGGATCCTACAGACTGGCTTGGATTTGCATACCCACCTGACACAGACAGGATACTGGCGTGTGTGTGTGTGTGTGTGTGTGTGTGTGTGTGTGTGTGTGTGTGTGTGTGTGTGTGTGTGTGTGTGTGTGTGTGTGTGTGTGTGTGTGTGTGTGTGTGTGTGTGTGTGTGTGTGTGTGTGTGTGTGTGTGTGTGTGTGTGTGTGTGTGTGTGTGTGTGTGTGTGTGTGTGTGTGTGTGTGTGTGTGTGTGTGTGTGTGTGGCTTGTTCTCTTGAGGGCAGAACTGCCAGGATGTGTTCACACAAACTGAGAAGCGATGCGCTACCCATCGAGAACCAGGCTTTTAATTATATTTTTGTTTCATTTGTTGTGTAGCTTTATGCCAGTATATAGAGGCTACTAAATTCAGAGATGGGGCCAGAGGAAATTTGGCAAGTGCAAACGAAGGTAACCTTCCCACCACACACACTCCTCTCCCTTCTAACTTAAGCTCAGCTTTCACCCCCTCACCCTCAAACCTGGCACACTTTGTGTTTATTTTCTCAGCAGCCCTCCTTCGTTACTTAAAAATCTTGAGTTTTCACATTTATTTTCTGCACCGGTGTGGGTACTTGCCCTTTCTATTTTGCGCACTCCTGATTTTCCTCCTCCTGGTTTCTCTCCCCCTCCTCCGTCGTCTCCCTCACCTCCTTGAGCAGCAGCTGAACAATGGGCTGATGTTTGACAATCACTGCTTCTGTTTCACACACACACCCAAGTCCAGTGCTGGCTGCACTGGCATTGCTTGGTCAATGTTTACTCTCCCCCTACACTCTGAATGACTTTTCAGTACTGCCTTGGTGTGTGCATCACTTCTGCTTTACTCTGGATTCAAATCGACTCAATTTGTGCTTCTCTGATTGATTATTTTATGTGTTCCTCTGTATTGTCACTAAAGCTGTCATAAAGCATTAAGATCTGTAAAGTTACATGTGTTTGCCCGATAAACTATTCTGGATTATCAAATTCTGCTGTCTAAGCATGTCTTTATTTTCCCTTCTGGATCAAAATGCAGATGACAGTTTTATCTGATGCAATATAGTATTCCTCTCAAGACAAACCCGCTGATTTGCTCTCTCTGGAGTTGTGCCTGGCACTTTATGTCGCTTCTGCTCAAAATGTGTTTTTTTTTTCTGTTCCTGCCTCTGCATCTGGAAACATGTGCTAACTGATTTTCCTGCTTTTTTGTCTTTGCACTGTCTCTATTTTTGTTTGACTTACAGGTGAGAATTTTGAGCAGAGTCCATTGCGGAGAACCTTTAAATCCAAAGTCCTTGCACATTACCCCGACAATGTCGAATGGAATCCATTTGATCAAGATGCAGTTGGCATGGTATGATCTCTACGCAACTTTAACATAACCTCTTGTTTTTTCATGATGACAGTATGCCTTCCTTAAAAGGTTATAGTTGACTCTTGTTTTGAGCTCGTGTTGGTCACTCGGGCATGAACAGCAAGCTGATCCCACAGCTGTTTAATGGAGTTGAGATCTGGACTGCTGATCAGCTGTTCCATCCTCTCCACTCCCAAATTGGGAAGGCAGTGCCTGAAAAACCCTGGTTGCAGAAAGTTTGGTGCCAATCTGACTTGATAAGTCCGCACCAGAGGAGGACCACAAACACAAAACAAGAGTCAATATGAACTGTGAAAAAAATAAGCTGTTTGGCTTCTGTGAAGAAGATTTGACAAATTTTACATTAGTGTAACCCACATGCTGAGCTCCGCTCATCCCACAAAAGAATCTTCCTTGTAAATGTGGCAGCATTTCAAAGGGCAATGATAGACTTTTCAATGGTGTGAAATTTATTGCCAAGCAGCCTTGAAAACTGAAAAGCTATTTCCATCTAATTCCTGTAAGACGTGTGTCGTCTTTCAAGACTCTGACTCCTTGTTTTGATTACTCCTCCCACAGCTTTGTATGCCAAAGGGCCTGTCCTTCAGGACACAGGTGGACTCTCGGGAGCCTCAGTTCCACTCCTTCATCATCACCCGAGAGGATGGCTCCCGGACCTACGGCTTTGCCCTCACCTTCTTTGAGGAGGTGACCAGCAAGCAGATCTGCAGTGCCATGCAGACTCTTTACCACATGCACAATGCAGAGCAGTATGACATCTTGCACACTCCCACTTCCCCGCCGGGACCTGAGGACCAGCGGCACCAACACACCCAGACCCGTCCCATGCTGCACGCGGCGCCCTCCATCTCCCGTCTGCAGCGCTTCAACTCGTACGACATCAGCCGCGACACGCTGTACGTGTCAAAGTGCATCTGCCTGATAACACCCATGGCCTTTGCCCAGGCCTGCAGGAAGGTGCTGCAGCAACTCCACCAAGCCGTCTCTTGCCCCCAGCCCCCTCCTCTCCCCTTAGAGAGCTACATATTCAACATCCTTTACGAGGTGCCCCTGCCACCATCCGGGCGTTCTCTTAAGTTCTCAGGCGTTTACGGGCCTGTGGTGTGCCAGAGGCCGAGCACATCCGAGCTGCCGCTCTTTGACTTTGCCATCAGTGAAATGTTTAATCTGCTCGGGGTGGAGAACGTCCTGCAGCTGTTCACCTGTGCCCTGCTCGAGATGCAAATCCTGCTCTACTCGCAGCGTAAGTGGTTTCCATTCTCATTAGAGCGCATCGATCGCAAGTACATATGCATCTGGCTCTTAGTGCAAATAAACAAGTGCTCATCCTGTTTTCTATGCACGCAGTTCAACAAATGTAAATGTTCTCTGAATAGCTGGCATTGGTGAGGCAGGAACGAGTCCTATATCATCTGTAACAGCTGTTACTCTGAGAGTTGCAAGGTCATGTAAGCCTGTTAGTAAAGGCTGTCTCAGGAGATTTCTCTGCAGCAGTGAGACATATCCGTGTCATCACATGAGACTCAGATATTGTCTGGGGGGATGGGTTACATGCAGATGTATCTCTAGGGTTTAAAAAAAAAAAAAAAAAAAAATATATATATATATATATATATATATATATATATTTATATAAACTATTTTCACTGCTTTTGTAATCCAGTGCTGAAAAAGTGTTGCTGCATGGAGTCTTTCTTTCATCATCCTTGAAAAGCTCAGAAACATAATGTCCCTAGGAAGTGCCTTGATTCAAGAGCTTTTTATTCACGTTTAACTTTCAAATGCCTGGCATCAATGCAGTTTATTATTCACAAGAACTAAATGACAAAAGTTTTTTTAATAGGTTGCTTTGTGTGCATTTATCTTTTCAATAACATAAAGCTAAAACCTTGACACTCAATTTTCTCATTTAGGAAAGCTTTGTATTTAAAAATCACCCAGAGTCCGATCTCTGTTCGCCATTATTTAGTAAAGATTCATTTCACTCATGTGAACCCCGCCTTTTGAAAAAGGTGTCTTTCCTATCATTCTGTGTCTTTATGTGTGTGGGAACAAGACGATCCCGTCAGGAAGTTGGCTCTATTGTTGTGATTGAATCCGATGCAACTGCTGGAGAAGGCAAATGGTTTACGAAACACCAGGAGCCGGGAGGAAGACGCTCTCTTAAAGGGGAAAGCTGTGGTGTTGCTAGGTAACCTGGAGACGGGGAGTATTGCAGTGATGCAGGATGATTATTATTGGCTGGAAGTGACATCATGCTTCTTCTTTTCTTTTTCTTTTTTTTTTACACCCCCACGAGGCTCGTCGCTGCAGAGCATGTGAAGGGGTGTTGTGTAGATTTAAGCCTGGGCAGTCTTCCACTGAGAAGAACCGAGGGATTGTCGGAGAGAAACGCAGCACTGTTAAGCACACACTGCGAAGAGAGCGATGCTCTGCAATTAGAGAGACGACAGCGTGGGCTAAAAATAGAGCTGTAATTCATAACACTGATGAAAGAAGGAAAAAAAAGGACCCTGACCAGCATCTTTTCAATGAAGCCATTAAAGACGAGACATTCAAACACTGTCAGCTGCTTCTGCTGTCACCTTTAAAGAGGAAGCCCATCGCGGGTCAACTTTTGCAACGAGTCACATTTTCGGCATTATTCAACATTTAATTTAATTTTTTGGGGCATTGTTTTATTCTCTCATTGTGTAGTTCAGTGACAGAACAGTTTAGAGGAGAGGGACATCACAGTGTAGAGGAGAGATCTAAACTGAGGATGCTGCAGTTGCACATGCTTGAGCTACAAAGAGGAAATCTAGATTAAAACCACAAATCCGAAGCTGTTGGCACAGACTGTTTGGCTTCAGAGGGGCACTGGGGATCATTAGAGCTTTATATTAACTTCTTATTCCAATTTTTAGGTCATTCGTGATGCTCAGGAATGTGTTTATTAATATATGCTGCAATATCATTTAGGCTTATATAGGTTTTATCGGCAGACTTTCTTAAATGACTTTAAATAATTTATGCAGCTTTTCACATGTGAGCTATCCCGCATTCTTGCCCCAATGTTATAATATGGTACTTTAATGTTTTTATGCATGCTAGTGTATTTTTCTAACCAAAATATTAAAATAAGGTTCTTTGTTTTTTATACTAATCAAGTTATATGTTTGGATTCCGGCTGAAATATGAAATGTGATATTTTAACAACTGTACTTAGTAGAGAAATACTACAATTTCTGGCTGTAAAAATCCTCAAAATATCAAATTGATCAGCATAACATTTCCATACAGCTGTCAAGTGAACTGAGCATGTTGAAACGAGCTCCTGAAGATTAGTTGTTTGTTCACAATAGTGTTGAGATGTCCGATCGCAGCCCCTTTCACTTCTGTATGCTCAGTGCATTTTAAGCCTGCTCTGCAGTATAATTCATACTTGGTGTTTGAAGTGAATAGTTGAAGCATCACTTTGTGTCTGAACCACCAGCTCCCGGTGTGAGTATTTCTAAAATGTTCATGGTATGCAGCTGTGCATACAAGCAGGCGTACTTCAGTCTTTGTTCAAGTGGTTTCTTGTTACGATGGCCCAGTTTAAAAGCAGACGGGGTGATGTTAGTATTCTTGTCCCCGTCCTGGGAAGAGGAAGCCTGCTGGGAAGAGGGGTGAGGCGGGGGGGGGGGGGGGGGGGGGGGGGTCTGGCTGGGGTGTGAGAGAGAGCCTCTTCTCATGGAGCAGCACATGACCAAATGAAGGAATGGTATTTATTTTGGCACCAAAACAGGAGAGGCTGCCACCACGGCTGCTGTATGTGTAGTAGGTGTTAAAGTGAGAGAGGCAGGAGCTGGATGTATTGAATGTATTCACTGAAGTGCTGCTATGTGGAGTCACGATAAAGGAATTTAACATTAACCAGAAGGCCAGCTGACTGCAGCTGTCTCACATTTCAAAATCTGGACTCCAAAAGGCCCTTCAGAGCACTTCCTCCTCCTGATCAAACCTCTCAGAGACCAGCTTCTAACTCTGTTGTCAGGCAGCCAAGAATTTCAAAAAAATGTGGGTATTTCACCCAAATGTTGCTTTTTGAATGGTTCACAAGGTGTAAACAGCATTGGCATTCCTATTACCAAGTGATAACACTTAAAGTGAAAAGTGTCAAGGCTTTTATAGACTGGAGGTTATTTGGTGTATTATTTCTTCAGTTGTGTTTTTTTCTTCTTTTATATTAGAGAGATATTGTAACAAAAAGGAAATGGCAAAAATTCAGTTTAAGCAATGACGAGGGTGATCATGGGGTAGGAGGTAGAACATGTGTATGCGTGTTTGTGTGAGAAAGACAAACAGAGAAAAAGAGTGGGGTAGTTTGTTTGAGTGAAAATAAATACACAAAGATGCACAAAATAAACAGAGACGCCCTCCAGCCCAGACTCAAACTGGGGATATTCTTGTAGGCAGTGGAAAAGAGTTGACCACTACACCACTGTGCAATTGGCTGGTCGTTATAATAACATCTCAACAAATTTTCAGAATAGAATGGAAAATCTGTTTTCTATCCAGTGATCTTTTTCACTGCTTAACCAAATTCAGGCTGGTGATGCCAGCTGACCGTGTGGTGAGGACAGGGTACATCCTGGACCCGTGAGCAGTCAATCACAAGGCAAACACGCCGAGACAGACAGTCACACACATACTCACATTCTTAACCAATCGAGAGCCGACAAGCAACCTCACACATGTTTTTGGACTGTGACACAAAGCTAGAACACCTGGGGAGAGAGGGAACATGAAAACTCCACACTGAAAAATGAAACCAGTCCTCCAATTTTCTTAATTTCTGTTGTTTCTCACTCACAAAAAACAATTGAGAAGAAAATAGGTTTTTATGCTTTTCTTTCACACTGCATGTCAATCACATTGTCCAGAACACGTGTCTCATCTTAACAACTATGGTGGTGTGGGTTGTGGCTTCCTCAAACAAATTGCTTAATTCCAGAGAAACGCTTCAAACTACTCTTTCGACATCTTCATGAATGTCATAGGCCACTTTGATCACATGCTGTGGGGTCACTTCATACAATCTTATCACTGTCTCAAGTCACAAACCACAGCCAGTAGAACTTAAATCTTTCTTTATTTTCAATTTTATGTGAAATAAGTCATAGCCATTGAGAAGTAAACTTAACTTGAATCTATTTTAACGTTCACATGGCTGCTGTGTTGTCCAGAGTTATGACATTCCAAGTCTCACTCCTACAAGGTAAACTATCCTAGCAAAATGGTTTATTACTCAAGAGTCAAGCGTTTAGACACGTCTTGATCTTTTTTTATATAAAATTGAATGAGCCAGGTCCCGTCGTCTTGGTAAAGATTGTTTTGCCTTCTCAGTGATCAGGATCACCTAAAAGTGTGTACAGCCTGTGTGTGATCACTCCTAATTCCTGTAAGGTTGGTCATTGCTCTACTTCCACTCCTCCAGTTATAAAATGAAGGGTAACAAAGACAATTCAGCCAAACAGCACTGCAGTGGGGTTGGGTTTCTCCTTTTGTCTTGTCAAGTTATTCCACTTTGTCTCCATGAGGAAGTCGCTTCATCACCCCGCGTGGCTTTACCTGCTGCAACCTGTGCCGTTGTGCTTTTTGGCACAGCTAATTAGAGGTTTGCAGCAGGTGATTTGTGTCGGAACGTTTAAGTCTATGTACAGTAGGTATACATCAGGCAATTCCCTCATTCATGCTTGCTTTTGCCAAACAAAGAATCTTCTTATAGTTTGAACAAACCGGTGTGGTTACACTCCTTTTTCTGCATTAGCAATCTTGTCTGTGTCATGTGGCACAATTGATTTTAGACAATGTGATCATGGTGCAATAGTTGGAGTCATGTTGTGTAACTCCTCTGTCATGTGCTGTTTACCAGTTGAAGGAAAAAACGACAAAATATTTATCTTCAGAAAATGTTGCATATATGACTTATGACTTGATTTCTTTGTCATGACGATGCTGTAGACAGAAGTCAGGAAAAATGCTCGTACATAAGGGATCCCTCATTGCAATCTTCCGTTTGGAAGTTGGATTTAGGAAAAACATAAGATCAAGCTTTACTGTCATCCCAGAGTTCTACATTTTTCCAATAATAAAATGGAATGAAGGGCTGTCTGCTTAAATGTAATCAGAACATTGTAATATATACAGAATAAAATAACTTTATACAAAATAAGATGCAGACAGACGAGTCTTTCCCAGCAAGAAATTGACCTGGATTCAGCATTGTTAAAACTACTACTACTATTACTACCAATACTAGCATTAATAATAGTATTGAAAATGACATTAGAATAGAATTAGATTAGATTCTAATCCATGACATGAATGCACTTCATTGTGGAAAAAAAACCCCCAAGGATCAAAAAGCAGTCTAAACAAATATGACAATGTGTTTTTACACTGCTTGAGCAGTTCCCAAAGCACTTTACACTCACATTCACCCATTCACACACACATTCACACGCCTTGCGAGGTGCTCAGTCCATCCATTAGGAGCAATTTGGGGTTCAGTGTCTTGCTCAAAGACACTTCAACGTGTGGACAGGGAGAGATGGGGAATCGAACCTGCGACCATTCTGCCAACCGAGCCACAGCCGCCCAATGTAAATAAGACTGAAATAAAAAAGTTGAGAGGCCCATCACATGTATGCAAGTCTATACAGTAGAGCTTTAAAGAACCAGTCAACTGCTGATACAAGTGACGTGTCAATTTTGTGTCATCCCCACTTTTTTTTCTTCTTTTTTTTTATGTGCGTAACAGATTACCAGAGGCTGATGACGGTAGCGGAGAGCATCACGGCCTTAATGTTCCCCTTCCAGTGGCAGCATGTGTACGTTCCCATCCTGCCGGCCTCGCTCCTCCACTTCCTGGACGCTCCAGTGCCGTATCTCATGGGGCTCCACTCCAATGGACAGGATGACCGCACCAAACTGGAGCTGCCCCAGGAGGTACACACACACACACACACCGTCTTCCCATGCTGAGTTTAAATGTTCATGTTCTTTCTTAGTGTGTTACCCTTTTTAAAGGTCTCCTGGCTACATTGAGGTTTAAGTTAATTAAATTGCAGCTAAATTTATTGTGTGAAATTGACCTGTGCCGACTTCAATGGTGTGAAGCAGCACTACAAATCTTTTTCCTCGCAGTGGTTTTACCTGCTTTTCAACTAAAGAAAAGTATTCATGACTACTTTAATGTTTGTCCCTGGTTTTTGTGCAGGCTTAAACATGCCTTCTGTACCAGGGTTTTCATTATTTGAGAAAGAAACATGTTGTAATTTTTCCTTCTTACAACTATAACTTCCAGACATTTCAGTATCTCCAAAATTCAAAAACCAGCAGAAAACAGAGAAATAAGACTCAGTCCTTTGACCATTCAATCATAGACAAGATTCACCATCTTTCGGGACTGTTACATCACACAGCAAAAGATCACCTGGATAATGGGCCACACTGTCATTGCATGTTTTTTACACATTTCCATCTAAAAAAAAATTAAATAAAGGAAGGAAGGAAAGGATCAAGTTTAATTTCAAAATATTATTTCAAATTAAATTTGGGCTTCACTTGTTCAATTTTATATTCTCTTCATTTACTAAATTAGAAAAAAAGCATACTATTTGTATCGTTGAATTTTTTTTCTCCTTTTTTTTTTTTTGCTTTAATTTTAACTAAAACACTGAACATGTGGTCCAGAAACATTTATTTTTCACTCCTTAATTGAACCAATATCACACCGACTGTCTATTTAAGCTGTCTGGTCACTGAGATATTTAGAATTTAAGCCTCACTGCTCCTCTGTCTCAGTGTCCAGGGGGTTTTCCAGGTTAAACTTTACTCTCAGTAAAATGTTTGACTTTTAGCAGGTTAGCTCGTTGGATGTGTGTATTTTTGCTTCCGGTGTTCATATGGACAGATCTGTTGATTTCAGGTCAATCACACAAATGGTATAAAGCACAGAGGTATAAACATTCTATTTGTTGGCTTTGTGGTCACAATATCAGACTCATTTTATTGCATCAGAATAGTTACCACATTGTAGCAGTTATTTGTGCATAACTTCCAATATTTCTGTGTCGTTGTAATTTATTCATGTTTTCTTTGCTTTGTCGTCTTTCAGGCCAACCTGTGTTTTGTGGACATTGATAATCACTTCATCGAACTGCCAGAGGAGTTGCCCCAGTTTCCCAACAAACTGGAGTTCATTCAGGAGATCTCAGAGGTGCTCATGTCCTTTGGCATCTCTCCAGAGGGAAATATTCAGTCCGCCGACAGACAGGCCAAGTACCGCGGCTTCAGATCTGTCGATATGGTCTCTGACAAGCGTAACGGCAACCTGTCATCACCCCTCAACTCCTACCTGCTGAGGGAGAATGAAACCATCGCCAGGCTGCAGGCTCTGGTCAAGAGGACAGGTGTCAGTCTGGAGAAGGTGAGAACGTTCTAGTTCTAGTTAAAAATGAGCTGCAGAATAAGTGTTACTGTGTTCCTTTTGATGGTGTTTTAGTACCGACACTGAAATAACTGTGAATTTAGTAGAAATGGCAACTATATAAGTTATTAAATTAAAAAAACAAACATTATTTCACAGATTAAATTTAATGATAGAAATATAGGAGTTGTGATAGTCTGGAATTGAGAAGGTGCAAAGGTTTCTCGTTTTGTCAGTCTTTATTGTTGTTGTAGTACAAGACAATAAACAGCAGGGGGAGCTGCTCCTTTTTCATTTTAAGCTTGTGTTTTAAAAAAAAATAAAAAATTATATTTAAGTCTTTTTGAGCAAATGATACACGTTTTTAGCCACCACTCATTCAATAACACAACCTTTGTGGAGCGTTTGTGTTTTGACTGTCCTCTTTTTGCGTTGTCACAATTTAAAGTAATGAGAGGATGCTGTTATTTTATCCAGAATAGTGTGTCGTTCATGAGATGTTCTCTTTCAGCAGTTCAATGCATCGAAGATGAAAGAAACCCTTAATGAGCCTTAATAATAAGCGATGACACCAACATGTCTGTTAAGTATTTTTATAAACGTCATGAAGCACTTCTAATAGATAGACCTTAAAAAAAAAAAAAAAAAAGCTTCGATACTTACAGTCTAATCAGCTTATGCACATGTGGCCAGCATTAGCTTTCCATGAATGAGCCAGCCGGTCATCTGTCCAAGTGTTCAGCTCCAAGGTCAGATCTTACAATTACTAATGTCTGAATCTATGGCGGACTTTCAATTAAAGCATGAAGGCGGTGATTAAACGGATTCCTGGGCCATCAAAGTGCTGACATCTGCTCAGCTCAGCCGCTGAAAAAAAGAACCTGTTTGTTTGGGTCATAGATCGTGTTTTCTTTCCCACAACACTGCTTCATCAGCAGCCTGTGATAACTCAGACGAGACGTGAGAATACGGATGAGATTCTTATTCTTCCTCGTCTTTTGGATTTTACGTTCTGTGTTATAATTAATCAAAAGCAGCTGTTACAAATTACGGTGATGAATGTTTGTGCCCGTCAGCTGGAGGTGAGAGAGGATGCCGGCAGCATGAAGGACGCGCAGGTTCAGTGCGATGAGGAGGAGCTCAAGATGCACCAGCTCAACATCCACGTGCGCGAAGTCTTCGCCAACCGTTTCACACAGATGTTCGCAGACTACGAGGTGTTTGTCATTCAGCCCAGCCAGGACAAAGAGTCATGGTTCACAAATCGAGACCAGATGCAGAACTTTGACAAGGTAAAGTGCTTTAGATAACCTCCTCATCATGAATGTGACGCGCCATAGTATACATTGAACGTCCATTCCTTAAATGACCATTTAAATGACAAATGCATCCATTTTTATTCTGTGTGTGAGGAATCCTTTCATTTACTCTTTAATAACTCCTCCATCCAATAATAATGCACGTAAAAAAATACTGCTGTGTCCTCTGCTAGCTATATATAGTAATGTACATTGTGTAACACATTCAAAGAGGTTGGCTATTGAGAGTGCCAGTCAAGCCTGGAACACAACCCGCTTTACTCTGATTACTGTGGCATGTATGGAATTCAGACAAGCACTTGGACATTTTATTCACGTGGTCTTTCAACGTCTTGTGTTTGTGTAGGCCTCCTTCCTGTCTGACCAACCAGAGCCATACCTGCCCTTCCTGTCACGCTTCTTGGAGACGCAGATGTTCGCCTCCTTCATCGATAGTAAGATCCTCTGTCACGATGACGAAGAGAAGGAGCACACGCTTCGGGTGTTTGACTTCCGTGTGGATAAGATTCGGATGCTGAACGTCCGCACGCCCACACTGCGAACCTCCATGTACCAGAAATGCACCAACATCGAAGAAGCAGGTTAGTTAAAAAAAAAAAAACTTTGTTGATGAAAGAATCATGTTTTCAGAAAGCCTTTCGAAGTTGTTAACACCACTGTTGCTTTCCAAGCTTCAAGAAGGTGAAAAAAGAAAGAACCATTCTAGTGTTACAGTGGGAACCGCTAATTAAAGACGACCATTAAGTCCCAGTGTGTGACCCGACAGCCTTTCTTCACAGGTTTGCTCTCTGGTAACTGACTGACATAACTATCTTGTTTGCAGAGAACCTGATTCGAAAGCGATATGAAAAAGCTGATTATATTATTCCCGAACCTCACCCCATTAGGCCGGAAACCGACAACACCAACCATCGTAATATGTGTTCTTCTTACCTCAAACCTCTCTGGGTGGAAGCTCTGTCAATGTGTGTGCAGTGCATTTGATGAGGTACACTTATAGAGGACAGTTTGGTTTCCTCTGTGTAGTTATACATCACTTTTCTGTTTAATACAGAGTATTTCTATTACTTTTCATACACTGCTATTAATTTCAAGGTTCCTCTATGAGCTCCTCTTGTGCATTGCAAACACAAAGGCTTTTTCAAAGCTTGGCGATCTCTTCTTGTCGAGTCGATTTGATAACTTGCAGCATGCAGATGATTCCAGGATGATGATTTGCTTCTTTCAGGAAATTAAATGTTGTCACTGCAGCCAATCTGTGTGCCTCCCAACATTTTAATACTGTGGCTTTGCACTATGTCTATATCTTGTCTTGTGTTGTGCTCCGTTGTTCAAAATGTGAAGCATTCTTACTATGGTTGACTTTCTTCTTCCAAACTTTTGGGTGCTTTTGTTCCCTTGTATGTGGGTGTATTGATGATCGGGCCTCGGGAGATCGCTGTCAAAATCTGCATTCATAAATGTGCCTGTGAAGAAAACGGGCATCATTTCTGAACTTTTTTCCCTGTCACATCGTCAGGCTCTGTGGGTGGTTGGGAGGACGTGTTTCTTTTCAAATTTAGCATGCATTTTTTTTTTCTCCTGTCAACTACTTAATAAATCAGAAATGAAAAGTAATTAGTCACATCCTATTGATTGCTCAATATAATGTTTTAGATAAAAGAAAGAATCCTTGTCAAATGATTGAATTAAAAGATGGATAAAAGACAAAGACATCAGTTCAGACGGTGACTATTTCCAGTTAGTATCGCTCCTTACTTATTGATGTACCTCTCTTTTATGAAGGGTAATGGTATTTTTTATTATGATTATGGCAGTGGGATTCTGTGTAATGGCGACAGGATATTCATTTTCTAATCTATGGTGATATATGATAGCTGAGCCCAGTTTCTTTAAAATGTTTTGTCATCGACTCTGAAACAATAATGTCCTGAGATTTAGAGCTCTATCTATTTTAGGGAAGTTCAAATGATGTATGCTGAAATGATGAATGCATCCCGTTATCTCACTGCAAATTCCCTCCTCCATCTTCCCGGCAGAGAAAGCCATAGAGATGAGAGTGGCAAAGATCGACCACACCGCCCTGCACCCCCACCTGCTGGACATGAAGATTGGTCAGGGGCGCTACGAGCAGGGCTTCTTCCCCCGGCTGCAGTCCGACGTGCTCTCCACTGGGCCCACCAGCAATAAGTGAATATTTCACAGCATCACGCGAAACAAATCTCTGTTGGAGCTTATTAATGGCCTGTTGTTCTGTGTCGCAGATGGGCCAAGAGGAGTGCTCCTGCCCAGTGGCGAAGGAGGGATCGACAGAAGCAGCACGCTGAGCACCTTTATTTAGACAATGACCAGAGAGAGGTGAGACGTCCCGGCAGTGTTTTCTTTTCTTAGCTCATTCATTCAAACTGCCGGCTTGACGTTTCTTGGTTCATTTTGCATGACCTGCTCTCACTGTCCCTTTTTATTTTGACTTCACTCTCACCATCTTGTCTGCTCTCCTAACCCCTTTTACACATCTGGTCACTTCCTTCTTTGTGTTTCTTTTTGTTTCTCTGCCACTCATGCTTGCACACTCTCAGCATGTAGAGTGTTTGTTTCCGGAGCTGCAGCTCCTGCTCTTTCTTGACTACTACTGGCTCTCGCAGTCCTTCCAGCCCTGTCTAAAGTCGGTGACTGTGGACGCGGTATGTGTTGGTAGTGCACGGACCACATGACGTGCACACACATGTGGTCTTTCCCTGAATCTGCCTCCTTAAAGTCCAGCAGCTGAACCTTTCCTTTGTTTGAAAAAAATAAAAAACATTTGTCCCTAATCAGTGCAGCTAATTCAGATGAATTTTCTTAATTTTGTAGTGAATATTTAGTTTGTACCGTCACATGATTTTAACTATAGAATTAGTAAATTATAAAATATTTTTTCAAAATCAACAAATTAGGCTTCACTAGCAGCACAAGGACCCCAATATGTAGAGATTGATTCTCTGTTGGTGTATTATTTTAATAATTTACTGACTCTTCCCTTCTCTTAACAGAAGTACATCCAGGAAGCCAGAAACTTGGGCACGACCATCAGGCAGCCGAAACTATCCAACCTGTCGCCTTCTGTCATCGCTCAGACAAACTGGAAGTTTGTGGAAGGCTTGCTGAAGGAGTGCAGGAATAAGGTTTGTCGATGATGATCTGAAGGCATAGGACTAATCATAATACGACTTTTACACATGTGGAAATATTGTTCCACTGAATCTTATGTGTGTCGTCCTGTACAGCATCAGTGAAATAAATCAGTGTTTATCAACTTTTATGACTAACTGTACAATGTCTAAATTTAGGATTGAATTGTTTGAAAGGATTCGTTGTTCCTTTCTAAAATCTTGATATTTAATTCTTTAATTGAGTTAGGTTCCCATCTCTATTTTTCAATTTAATTTTAATAAACTTAACAAGGTAAGTCCCGTGAAAATCAGAGATGCCATTTTCAAGAGCAAAGACTGCAGAACAGCTTTAAAATGACAATTTATCCAACTAAAATGATTCCAGGCACTTTTATTCGAAACAGATGCTTACAAATATACAGTGGTCGTTCTGCAGTTCTACCACCCAATAAACATATTGTAGTACTGTTACCATGACATCCTTATAACCGTGTGTGTGTGTGGATTGTCTGCAGACCAAGCGTATGCTGGTAGAGAAGATGGGCCGGGAGGCAGTGGAGTTGGGTCATGGGGAGGTGAGCATCACTGGCGTGGAGGAGAACACGCTGATAGCGAGCCTCTGTGACCTGCTGGAGAGGATCTGGAGCCACGGACTGCAGGTTAAACAGGTGAGAGAAAAACAAGACCCTTGGGTCGCCGTACAGCTGATAGAACATGAGCAGCGGATGGGCTTTAGGTGATACTGCCATGATATTGACTCTGTGACTATGTTTTTTTTCTCTTTCAGGGAAAGTCTGCTTTGTGGTCCCACCTGCTGCACTACCAGGACAGCAAGGAGAAGAAGAATGCAACTCCGGCTGGATTAGGACCTCCGGGTAAATACAGAAATCTGTTTAAGTGATCAACAAATATTGTTTTTTATTTTTTCATTGTAATTACAGCTCCTTTAATTCCTTACAGGTTTCATTCATGACGCTGAAAGACGAAAATCTGATGGAGGCATGTCAGCAATGCCTCCTCTGAAAATCTCTCTGATCCAGGACATGAGGTGAGATCTGTGTATGCTTACGTATCAGTTCTTTCTACATTGAACCATGTGAGGTTCAGTCAACTATCAGACCAATATCCATCCCTCCATTCATCTATCTTCTATATTGCTAAATCCTGTTTAGGGTCACGGGGTGCTGTAGCCAATCCCAGCGATGGCAGGGTACACTATGGACAGGTTGTCAGGCCATGACAAGGCAAACACAGAGACAACAACAAGCTCACATTCACATCTAGGAGCAATTTAGGTTCACCAATTATCCTCACATGCATGTTTCTGGACTGTTGAAGGAAAACCGGAGTACTCCGAGGAAACCCACGCACACACTGGGAGAACATCCAAACTCCACACACAAAGGTCCAGTCGCTATTTGAACATATTTGTGAGGCCAGCACAATAAACCACTGGTCCCCGAGGCAGCCCTCAGAACAACATATACTGTATATAAGGTTAATAGTGCCCCCTTGTGGTAAATTAACAAATAGAATCCACAAGAATGATGTTTAAACATTGATGGCACTCAAAATGTGACTCCTTTAAACGTTCTTGTTGAAATAATTAGGTTACTACCTGATAATGACATGAAATTGTAAACGTTTGATACAGCCCATCTTTATCTCAAACAATGAATTTTTTTTTTTCTCTCAGCTAAGAAGCTATAAAATGTTTGGTTTATGTTCTTGGTTTGTTTGTTTTGGTTCACTGATGAAAGCATATTAAAGATTGCACGCTGTTTTTCATCTTCAGCTTTTTACACCTTTTACGACATATAAATTATCCACAGATCATGAATTTTATTTTTTTCTTTCTAAACTCCAGATCAAATAAAACTGAATTATTATGCTCTGCTTAGAAAAACATCTTGCAATAAAGAGAATGTATTCACTCTTGTGCACCCTCAATGCAATTTTATTCAGTCAAGATAATGTAGCCCATCATTAACAATAGAAAGATACCCAACAAATAAGAGGCAAAAATATTGTCTTTAGGTCCTCATTCCACCAACAACAGTAGTTTTATATTTTATTGCACACTGTAAATTATATCACATTTACAACATTACTTATAAATCAAAACAAAGTCTATAAGCATGTGTAGCTATTTGAATATGCTCTATACAAAGTCTGTTTAAGTGCTCAGGCATGCAGCAGTTAAACTTTAAGTAAAGGGGAAAAAAAGAACTACTGCATGTGAAGATATTTAAATATCCTTGAAAAGGCAATTGTACTGTGTATCTACTGAGCCTCCAAGTATGACTGGACACTATGTCATAACAAAGAGTAATAACAAGAGTACACTTCTTTAAAAAGCATTGGTTTTTCCAATCTTTCTGACCTGATATTTTTCAGTACTTTAATGAAGATTGGATTGTTTCTTGTTTATTGTCATTCAGCAAAAGTTGCTTCCTAAGAAAGACGTCTGCCTCTTGGTATCTACTCTAACCGGCCAGTGTTTGTGAGTCTGGGCTTGTGTTGTACGAAGAAGACGCAGAGTGAGTCCGTGTAAGAGCGCGTTACTTCCAGCCTAATTACCAAGACCCCCCGCCAGTCTAACGGAGTCGAGAGGAGGGGTCAACTGAAGGGACCAACACACAGCCCCGCTGATAGATAGGTCCTCCTCCACATTTCTGACAGCATGAGAGTAAACATGGTCTGTCACAGAAGCAGCCATCAGACTCCCATAGAATATTAAATTAATTGATGATACAGTTTTAACAAGTGCTAAGTGCATCCATTCTAGGTTTTATTAGGCTTTAATGATTATTAGAGATTATTTCAATCAAACAAACGGTGCGTATTTCAAGTGAGGTTACAATAATGGACCATGCTGGACATGTTTTCCACTGTTGCCATGGAGGTAAACAAGCAGCGGGAAAAAAAACTGGGTTACTGGGAGGGAGTGAGCGCTGAGGGTGGAGACATGGAGGGGGGATGGAAGGTGGAGGAGGAGATGTGGTGAAGCGCGTATGGCACAGGTGGAGTGGAAGGGAATGTGTCTGGACGTGGCAGACACGATACTGGCTCGGAGCGATGACATGGGCGCGACCCGCACGCTCACACACTCTTCCACGCTGCGGTAGAAACACCAGGCTGAGGCAGAGGGGGACGTCTCTCTGTGACAATTCCTGTGCATCAAGTCTGGAGTTTTACTTTGAGACAATAAATTACCATGGCAACTTATAAATCCGTGTAATAAAAAGGTTGATTTGTGTTCAGACGGGTTTAATGATAAGGCGTAAGTACAGCATTGTTTCACAAACTATTTGTTGGGATGCAAAGTGAGTGACAGATCGATTTATGCTCGAGGTATGCTTGTGACAGTAAAAGTGGGATCGGTCTGATCTGTGCGACCAGTCGGCAGTTGCTCTAACCCTGCTGATCGTCGGTTCTGATTTTGACCCTGCAGACACATTCAGAACATAAGTGAGATCAAGACCGACGTGGGCAAAGCCAGAGCCTGGGTCCGTCTCTCCATGGAGAAGAAACTGCTCTCCAGACATCTGAAGCAGCTGCTATCAGACCACGAGCTTACAAAGTGAGCGACGCGACACGCCACCTGAGTCCACATGCTTGTGTCTCTTTCAAATTCATTGTCTTTGAAAAACAGAGGAGCTGGTAGCTCTTAGAAATTCCTTGAGCGTCTTTTCATCGTTCATGTCTTGACCTTCTTTCTTTACTCGTGGAGGAATGTCGGTCTCGTCTGAAATTAAGAAGACGTGTGCCCCAGACATTTATAATACATTAACTCTTTTGAAATGGCAGAGCATCATAGTGTAGTCCATGGCCACATAAATGATTCACAGGCTTGTTCATAATTGATATCTGAGTGCCGAAGTGGGTCAGGGGCGTTAGTGTCTGCCTTTACGACCTTACGGTGCCATTTTTTTTCTTCCAGACTCAAAACAAATGCAAAGGCACATTGTTATACTTCATTGTCCAGTTCGTCCTAACTATACATTGGAGGAATGAGTTTGAAATAAACAAATATAAATAAAGTTTGTAGATTGAACTGCTAATATTTCTTCGAAATAAACTTTTTTTCTTTCTTTCCTCTTCAGAAAACTTTACAAACGCTACGCCTTCCTGCGGTGTGACGACGAGAAGGAGCAGTTTCTTTACCACCTGCTGTCCTTCAACGCGGTCGACTATTTTTGTTTCACCAACGTCTTCACAACCATCAGTGAGTGTTTCCTACGCCCCGTCAACTGCCAGATACTATTGATTTGAGGCCACGGTGTGACATTTCCCTCCTCTCTTGATCGCAGTGATCCCCTACCATGTGGTGGTTGTTTCCAGTAAGAAGCTGGGGGGCTCCATGTTCACGGCCAACCCCTGGGTGTGTGTCTCTGGTGAGTTGGCAGAGACCGGAGTCCTGCAGGTCCCCAGGAACACTCTGGAGATCACCTTTGAGGTTGGTAATAATTCTCACATCAAGAATAAGTTGAGAATGGGGGGGTTGTTAACATGATCACTGTAACACTTATTCAAACATTTGAACTGCCAGAAATGTATTTCTGTAACAGCCCAAATGGTTTCCATTTGTCTGTATTAGACAGATACAGTAAGTAATAATTGTTTCACTGCTTTGACGTTTGACGGGTGCTGATAGAAACATTAAGACCAGGAGCGACACATAATGAAATGTTTTTGTGGTGCCTTTGGCTTTTGCTAAGAATTAAGTGGTGCACAAAAAGGAGAATTGGTATTTATCTTAAGGTACTGAGCATGAAATATTTGACATGTGGCATCATAATGAACGTCTATTGACATTCCCTTCATTGATTTTATTTACAAGAATAAACACTTGCTTGGGACTCTTAAACCTGATGTTGATGCAGCACTTTTTGTGTGGTCATTGTGCAACAATGCATGAAAAATGAAAGTTGCTTTGTGTAGACTACTGTAATTTTTAAAGTCGTAACTAATCCATTAGACCATTTTTACTCCCTTAAAGATGTTTGAAAGAGACATCCTGAATGAACATCTTATAGCAGACCTTGGTTTTCTTTTTAGAAGAAATAGTCGGATCAGAACCGTTTGATTATGTCACTCCCATGAAATAAGATAAAAACCGAGACCAAAACTCAAAGTGTTCTTTAAAAATGTTCCCTCATATCATGTGTTCTGAATGTCATTTTTGTTTTGGGTGTTTCTTTAACATTCTCCTCTCCATCTCAGTGCCAGAACCTGGGAAAACTCACCACAGTGCAGATGGGTCACGATAACACGGGGCTCTATGCAAAGTGGCTGGTTGAGTGCGTTATGGTCCGCAACGAGATCACAGGACACACGTACAAGTGAGCACACCTCATGGTGTTGTCTATTGTCTGAAGATGTGCTTCAGCAGTTGTCTGAAGATGCGCTTGATGCGCTTGTTGGGCAGGTTTCCGTGCGGGCGTTGGCTTGGGAAAGGCGTGGATGACGGCAGCCTGGAGAGGATCCTGGTGGGAGAGCTGATGACCCCCAGCACAGAGAATGATGAACGGCTGTGCCGCACGCCACCGATGCAGCAGTCCCCGGGGATGATGAGGAGATTTGTTACCATCTCGCCAAACAGCAAACCAAGTAGGTTCCTCAGCTGCAAGTTTTCTGTCTGGAGCCTGACACGTCACATCTGTTCCCTCACTGGACATTAAACTGTTTTTAAACTCACTTTTCATGTCTTATCAAATCCACAAATGATGAAAACAAAACGATTAACCATGGAAAGCTTTCTGGGATTTTTTTTTTTTTCCCCCTCTATCATCTTACAGCATCTTTGTTTGCCTTTTCCTCCCTCATCCAGAATTAAACACAGGTCAGATCCAGGAGGGAGTGGGAGAGGCCATCAACGGGATTGTGAAGCACTTCCACAAGCCGGAGAAGGAGGTGAGAGACGGCAGTCTAGACAAGCCCAAACCTGCACTTCTATTATTCATCACAAATGAGGAAACACGTCTGTCTGCTCCGAAAGCCCCCGAGCGCCTCAGCCGCTGCAGGCCGCGTGTTATAATTCACATTGTTAGAACATAGTAATGAAGAATTGATGCCATTTTTTTCCTTTTTCAAAAACTGACCTGATTCTTGATCAGTCTCTCTGACTTCGGGGGATGTCTGTTGTTTTTCCTGTTCACGACGGACGGAATTAAAAACATCGACACTGATAATTACATTACTAACACAGGTGGAGCGATAACTGCATTTCAAAGGAGAGACTTGCCAAACATTTTTAAAGCACACGGTTACCTAACTGTTCATTATCAGCTTTAGGAGTCAGTCCGTGTAGCGAGACTACAGAGGGTTTTTCCTTACAGGGAAATCCCCTTCTCATTTGCTCCACCTCTCTTAACGGGCTGACAGAACAATGAGAGGAGGCTGCTGAGAACTACAAATGTTTCTAAAAGTGAACCATGCTTTGATTATTGTTGTGTGTCACTCCATTTGTCACCTTGTATGACACATTAGACTAAATATATATCTAATGTAACAGCCATGGTGTACCTCTCTCGTACTTTTACTCTCACTGAGTAACTAGAGTAACTGTCTATGGGCGCTTCATTAGAGATTTTTTTTTTTAAAAGTGCTAAATATTCAGGTAGTTTGTTCCTATTACCTGCCGCAGTTGAACTAATTCTCAAATTCAAAATGGTCGATGACACTCTAGTTTTTTTTGGTGTGAGTAATTAAAACTAACAATTTTGTGAGAATACCGTAACTTTCAGGCTTTAATCCAACGCCTTGCATTGTGGTTGTTCACAGAGAGGCAGTCTGACCCTTCTCCTCTGCGGGGAGTACGGCCTCGTCTGGGCTCTGGAGCAAGTTTTTCAGCACGGTTTCAAATCACCTCGACTCTTTAAGAATGTCTTCATCTGGGACTTCTTAGGTAAGGACATAAGCCTTGACAAAAACTAAAACCTGATAGAACACGATACAACAACCTTGTCGTTTTGAGTCTAAGTGTTCTAATCAATGACTTTTCAAAAATACAATAGGTTTTTTTGTGCTCGGCCCCTAATAAAACACTTGTGAAGAATGTCCAAAATTCTGAGATTAACTGTTGTGTTCTTTGTGTGTATTTGTTTTGCTGCATGTCTACTCACGATCCCTGTCGACAAAATTAATTAAATTCTCCTTTGATGCGTCGTATTTCAATAGAGGCTCACTGGTTGTCTGTGACACCACATGGCTGTCCAACACCCAGACATCACAATCCTTTAACATGACGGGCAGTTATTATCTCGCATGTTTCATATATTTACAAACAAACCTCGTAGTTTGCTTTGCATTGTCTTTATGTGTCAAAGTGTGTGTTGCACTCGCCATCTTATAATATATTTAGTCAACTCTAATCTGTCTCATGGTGTCAGGGCTTGAAAAAACCGAATGAAAACATCTATTAAAATCTTCTCGCGAAGTGTGATCCACTTCAGTAGAAATGATTTGTCATGTAACAGTCGCTCTGTAAAAGTTCTCCATGATACTTTTACACTTTGAACAAAAATACAACAAATACCTTCCAATCATACACACTTCCCATTTCCCATATAAATTTTCATGAACGTCAGACATGAAATTCTTGATAATCTAGTATTGAGACTGTTTTGCTAAGCAAGGTCAAAGATTGTGTACTTATATTATCCTAGCATAAAGTGTGAACCGTCCTGTCTGTTAATCATCTCTTCTTCAAACAGAGAAGTCTCAAGTGTACTTTGAAAGTGCCGAGCAGCGACAGGCGACTCCAGATGAAAACTGGCAGACAAGAGTGCGACACTTCTGCCGCTTCATGCGCGCCATCAACAGCACGTCTAGAAACATTGGCAAGGACGGAAAGTTCCAGATGCTCGTCTGTTTGGGTGCAAGGTACACACACACAGACACACACACACACAAACAAACACACACAGACACACACACACACACACACACACACATTGACCTTGATTCTATCAAAGGTTTAGTTTCTTTACTTCTGTTTCTAAAGTATTTTTTCTAAGATAATATCTTCACCACATGCTACAGTGTGTTAAGCTCTATTGTTGACTTTGTGTCCGTGTGTGTGTGTGTGTGTGTGTGTGTGTGTGTGTGCGCGCTCCTTTCTTAGGGACCATTTGCTGCATCACTGGATCGCTCTGCTTGCAGACTGTCCCATCACGGCTCAGATGTATGAGGACATTGCACTGATTAAGGACCGCACGTTGGTAAACTCTCTGATCAGAGTGTTGCAGACTTTGCAAGAATTCAACATCACCCTGGAGGCTTCTCTCGTCAAAGGCGTGGGTATCTAAAACCAAAACAACTCCCCACCAGTTGTGCTTAACCAGGAAGATCACTGCGGACCACTAAACAGAATCACTGAACCTTTTATATGCAGGAACAGACTTGAACAAAGGAAACTTTCTGGCTTATATTAAAGCTACTGTTACATTTGCCATATATTAAGTGCAATGAGCCTTTCAAAATATGTTGTTATTTTTATCCTCAATGATGTTGCCATTAGATGTTAAAAAATATGTTTTCTATTATGAACCATGATTTTCACATTATTGATGATGATCTACTTGTGCTATAATGTTTTATTGAAAGCTAAATATTTTCATTGTTATCGTGAACTGCTGACAATGGTTATATTTAAAGGAAAGTGAGGAACAAAACTGTTAATATATTTTCAGAGAAAAACAGTATTATTTTGTTAAATCAGTGAAGTTGCTTGCTCTGTTGTCAACTC
Organism: Lipophrys pholis; assembly: GCF_963383615.2. Classification (NCBI taxonomy): domain Eukaryota; kingdom Metazoa; phylum Chordata; class Actinopteri; order Blenniiformes; family Blenniidae; genus Lipophrys; species Lipophrys pholis. Next base: position 13,560,645 of record NC_137636.1, on the reverse strand, counting down.
GGATTTAAATGTCATAACGCAGAGCTTAAAGCAAATGAAGTAGAAGTATGCTTTATAAGTATATGTATGACAGGGAGGTTTGTAGAGTGAAAGATGATTCACCCACATAGGAATAAAAATGCTGATATATTTAGGCCTTTCCCTGACAAAAGTACAAGTATGCAAATGTTTTACATCGGAGTGGAGAAAATTACCTTCTTGCATGATTAATTATGCTGTGTGGCTTCAGCCTGTATCCAGTGATGAACATTATATTCAGTTGGATAGAGAGAAAAAAACGTGTTGTAGTCATGACACAAGTGCTCAGAGAGATGCTTTGACCCAGCTTTCTGTGCAAAGTGGATCACAATAACAGCCTTCATCTAAATACTTACAATTAGCCCTGACCCATAACATAGCCCCAACCCTGATACTACTTCTGTCGTCTTCGTCAAACAAAAACAGTGTAATGATCTGCGTACTCTTCGTCGTGGAGGATCTTCATGTGCGGAGCCAAAAAGACTATGCCCCCTCCCCCGATTTTTGTCATCATGGTTTCTTGCTATGCAATATCCACAAGAGAAAGCTGATATTACTGGGCCATCCCCTGTTACTTACGTACATTGAACTTTCCTGTGCAGAATAAGAGATTTGATATGTGATGGACTTCTTTTCTGTGCCAACAACATCTGAAATTACTATGTTGTACTCATCTATGTACAATCCACACAGGAGCATCCGGGAAGATATATATTTTTGTTTTCCAATACAGTTGTACATTTATTGACATAGCTGTGTAATGTAGTGTTTACTAAGTGAGCAACCGTGTACAGTGTAAAAACATATTAAGAATAAAGCATCTGTAATGCATTAAAATTTACTTGGTGTTTCTGAGTATATGGATGTTTGCAGTGTCTGTTCTGTTGTTAATTTGTAGTTCGTCAATCACAAATTTAAAGCACATTGGACTTTGGAAAATTAGGAAATTGCATTCATGCTCCAGATGTTACTGGGTTAATACTTAAGTTAAGTATTAATAAGTTAGTTAATAAGTTCAGACTTTGGACTTTGCTTTGAAACTCGTGATTTTGGCTTGTTAATCATAAATATGCTTTGAATAATTTTAATGATTAAAATAAATATATGGATTTCAAAAATAAAGTTTTTTTTTAAAAAGTTCATCAACAAATCCCAATTTAAAAATGCATTTACTATTTACGCCAATTCTGATTCAAAACACGGATAGAAATGACTTCTTCTAATCTTTTAATCCAATACTTTTTAAAAACTGTTTCAAGTAAATGTTAGGTTAAAAACTTGTTGAAGTGCGGATTTATTGTCGTCTGACTGTGCTTTCACAACGGAGAAAATGTAAACAAACTCTTTCGCGCCATATCAGACATTGTTTTTTTCTTTTGAAGTCTTATTGCAGGTGGATTGTGGGACTTTGAGTTTTGAAGCGAGCGGCTGACAATTAAACTTCCTGGTTGTCAACTACATCCCCCACAATCCATTTCTTCCGAGGTGTGTGCGAGAAGTGCATCGATTGGTTGAATTTTGGTTCAAACCCAACGGCTGCGCTCCTTATATGGTCATTTCTCCGCCAAAGTCCTTTTCATTCCGGCTTTTTATGTAAATGACATTGTAATGACCAGCTGTATGCAGTAGTAGTAGTAAGAGCATGCGCAGTACGTGAAAAGAAACGGCGAAGATTCAAAGTTTTTTGTTCAGTAAGTGCACTCTTAATTCTCTTACACAAATATTACGTTTAAACTGTGTTACATGTCGGTTCGGTGCGAGGGAAGCGGTCGCGGCGGGGTGATATTTGCAGCCTGACGTGTTGTGACGGGCGCGAGGTACAAAGGCTGCTCCACAATGGGATAACGTGGAAGTGAAGGAGCGCGCGGCGTGGTTATGGCAGCTGCCGCGGCTAGCGCGCCTGCTAACGGCTAACAACAATGAGCCATATTTGGCGCTCTAGCGGGCAAAAGTTTGAATTTAAAGGGAAGGATGCGCTCGTCGCAACTTTTATTTCGCTTTTATTCAACATTTGACTGCTTCCACGAGACATTGTGGCACACCAGCGACGTGTTTTCCGAGGATGTGTAATTTAGCAAATAGCACGGTAGCTTTTTGTTTGTGGACTTCAGAAAGCTGCTGCTGCCCGCTTTTTGTTTCACATTTCCCCGCAAATGCACATGTCGTTCAACGATGACCCGAAACTCGGTTTTTAAATTAAGTTTCGCGATTGTCCATCGTGTATGTCTTTCATTAGCCGTGGAAGTGCCCAGAAAAGTGGCTGCAAGTAAGATTCTCGGTAGTAAAAGGGGACCCGTGTGCGTGTCGTGTGGTGGGTGTAACGTCTCCTCGCTTCACCGTGCGGACTGCTGCAAAGTTCACGCCTCTCCTTCACATGTCTAAACTCCACTTTCTTTCCCTCCAACTTATACTTTTTCGTGACTTTACACACGATGCGATCGCGCTTAAATGAAATCTTTCGTGTTTTTTGTCGCGTTTTGTTGCATTTGGTCTCGTGACACGGCTTTTACGGTCCTCGAGACACTTTGTCGTCGTCGTGTTTTAGTGAATTTTATCGCCTTTTTCGCGCGTGCTTGCTCCTAGATACACGCACACATTTTGTTTAATAGTTTTATCCAAAGTAGTATTTGTTAACTTAAGTGTTTTTGTGGCGGTTCGTGTGTGTATGTATGTGTGCGTAGGGACCGCCCCCTTTCAACCGTACAAACTGCGTGCAGACATCCATGGTGCCTTTCACAGGGACAATCGCCTCACCGTGTGCTTCACGCCTTTTCAGGATTTTTTTTTCTCCCCCCTCCGTGTGTGACCTCAACACTGACCAACAGACAAGAGTATGTTTGGCTTTCACAAGTCCAAGATCTACCGGAGTAACGACGGCTGCTGCATCTGTAAGACCAAGTCCTCCAGCTCCCGGTTCACAGACAGCAGCCGCTATGAGGAGACGTTCAGGCTGTGTTTTGGGTGAGAGACATTCATTCATTCATTCATTCATTGATCCTGTGAGTCTGTCCCCTCTTCAATCTCGCCTCCGCTGCAGCTGTTTGCGCCTTTTCTTTCTTTATTAGCGTGTTAAGTTCAGTTTATGACACTTTCCCTTTGTGTTTGTTCAGGCTCTCGGAGGATCGTGTGGGTGACATCTGCAACGCCTGTGTGTTGTTGGTGAAAAGGTGGAAGAAGCTGCCAATCGGCTCCAAGAAGAACTGGAACCATGTGAGTGGCTCCCGCCGAATTGACCACGTTTCTTTTGAAACCTTTAACCTGCGCTGAAATTCACTCGGTGATTTTGGGCGCCGTCTCAGGTGGTGGATGCCAGAGCTGGCCCGGGCTTTAAGGTGACCAAACCCAAGAAGATCAAGAACGGTGACGGCAAAAAGAAGAGCAAACTAAAGAGGCTGCACAAGTTGAAGAGACAAAGTAAGTGTCTGGAATTTCAGGTGGCCTTTGTATTTCCACAGTTTTGAGCTATTAAAATATATTAAAATCCAGACGGATTGAATATATTTTGAATAAATGCAAATATAGATTTATCTTAAGTTTTTTATTTTTTCTTGCGTAATGTTTACTCAAGTTAAACTAATTACACTTTTTTTTTGTATGGAAGCTTAATTTGATTAATTGACGAGGATAACTACTTTTAATGTCGATTGGTTGAAGTTTACTTTTGGCGTTAATGAATACATTCCAGAAGAAACGACTTTAACATTTGTCTTCGCTGTAGGTTTTTGTGGCGCTGTTCTTCAGTTGGATCTCACGATGGATTTGATCTGTTTCCGTGTTTCTAAGCAGACTCAGATGCTCACAGCACCACCTCCAGCGTGTCTCCTGCTCAGTCTCCCAGCTACAGCAACCAGTCGGACGACGGCTCGGACATCGAGTCCAAACAGCAGAGACGCTCCGCGCCGTCAATCTTCTCCTTCTTGGACCGCACCTACTGGAAAAGGTAAAGCGACAGTTTTCTCTTATTTATATATATATATATATATAGCGTAACGCATTTCTTTCCAATAATGGATATTCAAAACTCAAAGGATTTGTTCCGTATTTTCTTTTTCTAACAGACAAAAGGTGTGCTGCGGCATCGTCTACAAGGGTCGATTTGGCGAGGTGATTATTGATCCCCGCCTCTTCAAGCCTTGCTGCAGCTCCAAGAAACCCAAGACCCTGACGTCCACACAAGTGGCCACGCACTTGCCGGACACACTTCCACCGCAGCTCCCAGAAGAAATAAAAGAAAGCTGGTGAAACGGTCCTGTTGAATCTCCCTGTGGGGTTATCCATGGCATCCTCATGGATTTGTCTCCAGTGGTAGACTGACCCCCCCTTCCCCCACCACAACCCCCCTATTAGATCAGTCGGTTAGTTTCTTGTCTACGTAATATTCCTTTTTATATGGTTATTTTTTTAACTTTTGTATAGAGTTGATTTTCCTTTTTTTTAAATATATAGAAAAGAAGAGAAAAACAAAAATCCTGGAGGGCATTAGTGTTATTTATAGGATGTGGAGTTAAATTTGGGTAAGGCTCCGCGTTTCATTCTCAATGGTTTTTTGGTTATTTTGTATCAATGGATGAGCTTTTTTTGTAAATATGTCACCTTGTCATACATATCAGGACTGTTGTGTTTTTGCTTTGTTTTTAAATGTGTCACATTGTAAGTGTGCATGAGAAAGACAGCAGCTTTCTGTTGTTCAACACGTTGCTCTTGTGTCCACTCTGCTTTCTCCACGTTTTCTTAACACAAATAACTTCTGTTAGCTCCATTGGGGGTCGTTTTAGTACAACTCTGAATTCAGCAGTCTCTGTTCTCTGTATCTAGACGAGAAGTCTTTCAGACAGTTGAAGCATGCCAGGCGTTTGAAGCACCACGTGTTACTTTACCTGTTTGTTGCACATTGACTCAGACGTTGTTGGTTCTTTGGTTGCAGTATGTCTCTCTGGCGTTTGAAATAACAGCAGTGATATGTTGTTTTTTTTTTTGTTTAGTTTTGTACGGTCTCATTGAAATGTCATTGCATGTTATGTTAAATCAGATATTTTTTGTCCTTTTTTTTTTTTTTTTTTTTTCATGGACTTTGTATATAAAATGTTGAATCCAAACCATTTTAAACTATGGAAATGGCAAACCACTACTTTCATGTAGGAATTTTTTTTGTTCTGTTTCTGAAATGTGCTTGAAAACACAGTTTAAAGCCAGTTTTGTCATATTCTCACATCTCCTTTTTTTTCCTTTTTTCTTTTCCATGTTTCTCTCAAAAGGCAGCTGTAGCTTGTGCTCTGTGCGGAAGTGTTGGATTGCAGGGGGGAAAAGAGTAGTGACCAAAATGTACCATCAGTGATCCCTGAAATCCTTACTGTGTTTGAACGCTCTTGTGAGAAACTTGACATACTATTTTTAGCCAGTGAATTACTCTTGGAGAGACGTGTTTATCATTGCTATAATTTATTTTTAGAAGCAACAGTTCAAACTATGCAGACATTTTGAATGTGATAAGTGCTCTGGGGCTGTCTGCCACTTTTGCTGTCATGGTGTGAAGTGGCAGGTCTTTATTCAACCAAACGGGCTTGTAAAAAGCATCCTATTTTAGCAATAATATGACATTTCCATAAACGGCAGTCATTGTCACCATTTATTTTTTATTTTTTTTGCCAATGTGCACTGTCGCAAATACTGCAGTGATAACGGTTGCTTTGTCTTGTTTCCTTCACGCCACCTGTCTCAAACTAAATTGTCAGGTGATACTCTGCAGAAGTTGCTTAGTATATGAACTTTTCTGTGGCAGGGTAGTGAAATGCTGAACATGTTTATGATTTTTATTGAAAAGAGGAATGCTGCTCTTTTAAGCTGGAAAATAAGCTTGTATCTTTTTGTCCTTAGGGAGTTGCCATATTGTTTTGTTTTTTGTGAGGTACATTTTGGGATGTGGGATGTGCCTTAATGACTTACCTGACTTTTTTTTTTTTCCATTATGATTCTTATGTAATTTATATTTATTTATTACAAAACCTTTTTAATGGAAATCTTGAGATAACTGGTGTAGAGCCTCTCAGAAAGACAGTTTTTGTTTTTAATTTTGTGCACTTCCGTTGAACATGCAATGTATGTTTTTGTTTTTTTTAATGCTTTTCTATACTGTACCACAAAGTAGATCTGTATTATAAATAAATAGATTAAAATTGAGTGCCTGTTGTATGTATTTTCACCGCTAGGTGGCGGCAAAGCGCTACAAAGATCACGAGATTCTCTGGGCTTCTGCTTTACCTTCAGTTATAAACTTCATCAATACACTTGCAGCTAATGTGTGTCAACACTCAGGAACTTTTACATTGTACTTTATCTGACAATGATCACGTTACTAATTGAGTTTTTAGTTGTACAATTTGTAATTTTAGGTGTATTTTTTTTTTTTTATGTAGTCGACTCATTCCACATTTTAACGTCACGCAATCTATTTCTCAACTTTTCCAATTCGCAATCACAACTGAGGTCCATTTTTAAATTAAAAATCTTTTATAGCACAAAAAATATCCTGCTTTCTACATTTCAGTCATTTTTTACTAATGACGTGCTAAAGCTGCAGATAACCTACAGTCAAATTGAAGAACTTGTTGACAGTGAAATACTTGGAAAAAGTAACAGATGCTCTAAGTGGTTTGGTGAGTGTACTTTGAGTACACAACTACTACAGTACATGACTACTATAAGAAGACTGGAGCAGTACTAAGTTTAGTGATTATGCTTGTGGCTTTTCTCTGGGTTTTATTGAAACTGGTATTTGAAGACTATTAAAAAGACTAAAACTTGGAAGATATAGAAATAATGTGTTTATGTACCTATGGTACTTCAAAGTGCCCCTCAATTTACCAAAGATGAGTAACATTTTGCTGTGCAGTCAGCCTTGGCATTGGAGATGACATGGTATTACTTAAAAGCAGGGCTGGACAAACTCCTGTTCCCGAAGGGCCACTGAAACAATTGACTCTTGAGCACCCGAGTTTCACGCCGAAAGAATGATCTCTTTTTGAGTATTTGAAATATAATAAAGTCAATAATAACGGTGATTTCATTTAGGATTTCCCAGTGACACCCTGAGGGCACTTACAATAACTGAATTGACACTTTTATATTGTAGTCTTTACACAAACAAAAGTAATTTTTTTTCTCTTTCAGGTCAATTCAATTGACACAATAATGAACTATAATTGAGATATTAGAACTCAATGTTATTTTCAAAGCTGTTCAAAGTGTTTACGTCAAACTCAATTCTGTGAGTTTCTTATTTACATACTCACTAAAGCAATCAAGCACAGCTGGATTTTTTTTGTGTTGATGAATCAAAGATTTTATATCATGTCCATTTAAACCAGGGGAATCAAACATAAGGCTTGTGGGCCAAAACCGACCCGTAAGAGGCTCCAGTCCGGCAGCAACACCACCAAGAATATTGCAAAAAATATGAAAGACAACTAATTAAAAAAATAGAACCATAAAATTCTTAAGAGTAGCAGACACACCATAGACACAGTATAACACTGAAACCCGAGCTGAAATATTCACATGAAAGTGAGTTTGTAAAAACATGTATTTTAGACATGAGATATTCTATTCTATTCTATTCTATTCTATTCTATTCTGAGCAAGAGGGTATCTTTGAAAAAAAAATGGATTTATATTGAGATTGCAGTAACTTTTGGTCCTAACGGTTTTATTTTGTGAATCTATAGACATTTTCATCACGCATACTCTGCTCACAACAAACAAAAAGACGTATTATTTGACCAGTCCAGTCCACTCAAGATGAGACTGAGCCGCATGTGGGCCCCTGAACTAAAATGTGTTTGACAACGTTTGTTTCAATCTGGCTTAAATGGCTGGTTTGGACCAGCAGAATGACAGGCTGGTTCTGGAGAAAAGTAGCTTTGAGTTTTGATAAATGAATAAGAACTTCTGGGTAATTGTTTTCAAAATAAAATCTCCATTCTGCGCGCTGGTTCGGTAATGTTTTACGCACGCTGCGGCCGTTTCCTGCTTCTCATTGGCCGAGCGTCTTTCCTCAACTCTCCGCTTCAAAAGCGCGTTGTTTTTTTTTTTGTTTTTTTTTTAACTCCCACTCACACGTGTACGCGCACGCACGCTCTCATTCTCGCTCTCTTTCAGACGCACACAGTCACTCACTCCTTTCTCTTTTCAAAAGCCCCTTGTGAGGCAGATTGACAGGCCAGAATGAAAATGAGGCGGACGCTCGCGGACGACTCCAGTGCGTACGCGTCCTTTTGAGAAGATCTCTAAACTTGGATCATATCACCATGGGAGCTATTTGGGCTGCGAGGGACTTTTGTTTGTTTTTGCTCTTGTTAAATAGTCGCCAGAGCGCAGCGCTTCCAGAGATTCGAGGTGGGACTGTGGTGTGTGTGTGTAAATATGTGTGTGTGTGTAAGTGTGTGTGTGTGTGTGCTACTTTACGCACGGAGTGCGCTCTTGTTGTTTCCCCACCGGTGATTCTTCTATTTAGAGGGGAAACGCAATTTATTTTTTAATTTTTTTTAAAACTCTGTGTTTCGTCTACAGACGCATTTGTAAAAGCTCTCTCAAGTTTGGTTTCTTTGGATTCTCTCTCCCAGAAAAACCTGCTGTAGGGTATTACACTCATCGGGGAACTTTGTTTTCGTGCTTGTCATTTCATTGTTCTCTTGTGTATTCTTAGAAACTATGTATCCTTACACGCAGTGAACCGCTCATCGTTTGACGTGCTCTCCATTGTTTTGGCCACAATGTCTTGTGGATCCCAGCAGATCCATGCGCGGAGGGAAGTGATGGCTGTCACATTGATGCTATTTGTCAGACTACCCAAGGCTCGTACAAGTGCACGTGTAAAGCAGGCTTTAAAGGAGACGGAAAGCACTGTGAAGGTGAATGTGTCTACTTGTTGTTGCTATGTCAGAGTGGAAGCAATGTGGGGATATCAAAGCACACATTTGGATATGTGTAGCATGTTGAATCTATTCAGAAAGTCTGCAAAGAGCCTCAGTCACCCAGTAAATGTTCTATTTATTTGTGTCACAATGGCGTGCAATCTGAAAGGTCCAATTTTCTAGTCTGAGAATTCTGGATTTATACCAGCTGAATCATAAATGTCACAATTAAATATACATTCTTGTGCTCTTTTTTTAAAAATATTTATTTAGATATACTCGTTCCATGTGCTTTCTACAGTCGTGTCTGAAACAGGCTGAAACTGTTTTCATTGCTGTTGACCTTGTTTTCCTCTCAGATATTGACGAATGTGACTTGGACTACAATGGCGGTTGTGTGCATGAGTGCAACAACATACCGGGCAATTATCGCTGCACTTGTTATGATGGCTTCAATCTGGCACACGACGGACACAACTGTTTAGGTAAGACCAGCTTTCAAACAACTGACTCACCCTCAGTGGCTCAGACGGAGAGCTTGAATCATCCGAGGAGTGCGTGTGTGTGTGTGTGTGTGTGTGTGAGTGCGTGTGTGTGTGTGTGTGTGTGTGTGTGTGTGTGTGTGTGTGTGTGTGTGTGTGTGTGTGTGTGTGTGTGTGTGTGAGCCGCATGAGAAGTTTCTCACGCTGGTTCACGCCACAGAAAGCATCAGTTGCGTCTGCAGTTGGCAGTGACGAGATAAACATAGGAATTTCAATCAATACAAAATGTTTCAAAACTCATTTGTAGACATAACAACAACAACAACAAAAAAAGAATTTTTGCAAGAGTGTCATAACCTGTTCATTAATACGGTCAATCCTCTGTGCTGCAGATGTCGACGAATGCAAGTTCAACAATGGCGGGTGCCAGCACACTTGTGTCAACACCATGGGCAGCTACGAGTGCCGCTGCAAAGAGGGCTTCTTCCTCAGTGACAACCAGCACACATGCATCCACCGCTCCGTGGGTCAGTAGACAGTCGGTGCACTCTTTGAAATGTAGGAACAAATGAGGTTCTGTGTTTGTGTCACTCGTGTCCGGCGATGCATGTCGGTCCTAATTGTATGAAGCCATGGAAGAAAAAAGAAAAAGAAAAAAGAAGATGTCGCAAATTCTCCCATAATCACTTTCACATCAGAGATTGACGGCACAATGAGGGCTGACAGGTTCCGGCTGACTCCCGTCGCTGAGCTTTTATCCGCGGCAGCACCGGCGCTGTGGGAAAAGCATCTCGGTGTCCCCGAGAACAAACTGAAGTTAATAACTGCGACACTGTGCTCTATGTCACAGATTAGTCTCCAGCGCCTTTCGTTTTGTCTTCTTGACTGAAGTCAACTCATATGCAAGTACTTTTCACCACACTGGATCCTGACAAGCCTTTTAAACCCTGTCGGAGTGTCCGCTCAGCTGTGACCTGTCTGTGTGGAGGCTTCATCTGCTTTCACTTTTCAACTCGACACGCAGTCGCGCTATAGGGAGTAGAAGAGTGTTGCCTCACAGAGGGACATTTTGAGCAGCTTCAGCCCTGGTGATAGATGTTATTCTCCCACGTAGAAGTGCCGCAAAGAGCACAGCGGTGGATGTTTTTGGATTGCGTAAGGCATGAGAACAATCGGCGTCTTTGAGGATGCCAGACTAATCTCTCAGTGTGTGTGCTTTTCAGTCACTGTAGGAGAGTTTCATTGTGTCCCTTCTCGCCCTCCTTCTGTCCCCAGAGGGCCTCAACTGTATGAATAAGGAGCACGGCTGTGCCCACATCTGCAAAGAGACACCCAAAGGGGGCGTGGCCTGTGAGTGTCGTCCCGGGTTTGAGCTGGCGAGGAACCAGAGGGGCTGCATTTGTATGTGCATGAAGAAGACGTCCCACAACACACCTACTGAGACACGCAAATACTTTAACCCACATGTATGGGGAAGGCTTTATTTATTCTGTGATTACATGTTGTTGACATTGCAGTGACCTGTAACCATGGCAACGGGGGCTGCCAGCACACGTGTGAGGACACGGAGAACGGCCCCATATGCAGATGTCACGTCAGGTATACGCTGCAGCCTGACAAGAGGTCGTGTTTAGGTAAGCAGGCGGTGCACAACCACACGGAAGTCAGGGGTACATTTTCATCCATCTTTGATCGTCTCCCTCTTTAGAAGCCGATGAATTAAACTTTTAACACAGACGAGCGTTCAGGAGCTCAGTCATCGCAAACTCACACATCACTAGGGAACAGGTGCAAATTCTGAAGATGGCAAACATCCATCCACCCATGTTCTGTAACACAGTGGACACAGAGGACAGCACACCAGGTCATCACAGGGCAAACACAGAGAGAGAGACAGTCACATTTACACCTGCAGGCACACTAGTGACCTTTAAGCCTCATTGGTGAGATGAAACCCGTAAACCCGGAGAAAATCCACACATGCACAGGGAGAACACGCACACTCCGGGAATCAATCATCTGATGTTCATGCAGCGAGGCGAGAGCAACAACCTCTAAACCATCATGCAGCCTGGAAACACGTCCCCTCAACATTTAAGGGAACGCATGTCAAGCTATGCATGAAATCTAGAAGATTATCTCAGTGCTTTTCAAAGTGTCACCATATTTGTTGTAAGGATGATAGGGACAAACCAAAATGATGCACCATGGGCGCAACAGCATAACTGTTGTAAACTACATATAAAAACTGAATTTTAAATTTCAGATCAATCTGTTTTTTATCTTTTACAACACTGCCATATCGTGGTGAATTGGAGGTTTCAGCACAAGAAAAGGTTTAACTTTTTATTGAGTGATCTGAACATGTGTAAACAGTAACATCTTAAAATGCAAAAACCAGACAAAGGAATTCAAAAGAATTCAAAAGAATAGAAAATATGGCTTCTTGATATGAAAGAAAACATGCGGCGTGAGCATTGGAGTGAGCAATGTGTGGCGGGAGCTCCAAGTCCCCTGCGTTATAGGGATGGTACACTTGTGAAAATCAGCAGCCCAGAATGAACATCATGCGACGTGATGAACTTACGATCTGTTGACGTTGCATCGTCCGTCTCACTCTGTGCTGACTGGGATAAGTTCAAACCCCGGGCGGCCTGAGTCTGGATAAAGAGAGAAAGAAAGACGATTGGATGAAAGTTCATGCTGAAAGACATTCGAACATGTACGTGATGTCCTGCAGACGCTTGGGATTAAAACTAAAACTTCCTCTTCCATTCAGGGAGCAACTTACGGTATAACGCTTTAGACTTCCTTCAGTAATGCCTGAGATATTTTGATGAATGAGTGAAGTATCTCTTTCTATCAGTCCTCCTCCTGCTCGGTGGGGTGCATTCTTTTCCAAAAGCAATGGCTTCGGCAGATAAAGATCAGCTATCAGATAGTGGGTAATATCTCTCTCTCCAGCAGCAGCAGCAGCGTGTGTGAGGTCCAGGCGAAGACAGTAACTGCGATGTTGTCGGCAGATTCGCTTTACTGATCTGCTTGTTGTCGAAAGTCACACCAAGCCACTACACGCGGAATATCTCAAGTTTAAAAACACATCTGGTTTCTGAAGGATGCTGCAAACAGCCTGAGCTGGAGTCAACACCGAGGTCGGCGTGCCTGTGTTGTTTATCGAAAGGAGTCAAATATTGCGTTCAAGCTGTATTTTCTTTTTCTTTTCTTTTTTTTTTAACTTCTGTGTTCTTAGAGCGAGACGAAGCCACCGCCGACGCCTCCGACCACAATGCCACGTCTTTTACAGAGGTGGACAAACGGGTCAAACGGAGACTGCTAATGGGTAAAAATGACGCCGCTCACAATCTTAACAGCTTGGGTTTGTATTTACGTGACATGTTGAGCCGCGAGGAGCCACTCCGGAGTGTCAAACGGCAGAGACAAGCCGATGTTTAGTAAAACCGATACATTCCTCAGACTTTTGAGCAAGCTGTGAAATAGCCACACGCTCTCTTCCCCGCACCCAAATTCCCGCCTGAAATATACGCATTTGTGACAGTGTGGTACATTTCACATTTTGCTTCCATTTGGGAAAGGAAGCGTGTGAATCTTTCCTCGTAAAGTGAGTGTGTGAAGGTGAATCTGGGTCATTGCTTACATGTAAAGCATCAGGCCCGTGTCCTTTTCCTGTAACGAGTGTGTGTTGTTATTGTCGGCCGAGATGTTAACATGTGCTTTAACTGTGATTCCACCCAAAAAAAATTCAAAAGAAAGAAAATCTTCTTCTTTTTTTTTTTTTAATGCATTAAAAGACCGAAAGCACAATGTGGACAAGTCAAGGTGTGTTTTATTGACCTCCATGTATTTGACACACAGAAAGATCACAGCATTTTTTTATTTATTTTTGTTTGTTTTCCTGAAAAGCAGAGTCGTTCACAAATGTTGACATGGCGTTTTGTCATTTCAGAGACCTGCGCGGTGAACAATGGGGGCTGCGACTGCACCTGCAAAGACACATCCACAGGCGTGCGCTGCACCTGCCCCGTCGGCTTCACGCTGCAGCCGGATGGAAAAACGTGCAAAGGTCAGACAAAGGCGAGATGTGCCTGAAAAGTCAACTTTTGCTGAGAGTTGTGTCGGGTAATTTGTGTGTTTCGCCACAGATATCGACGAGTGTGAGCTTCACAACGGCGGCTGCGAGCACTCCTGCAGGAACACCATCGGCAGCTTTGAGTGCAACTGCAGGAAAGGCTTCAAGCTGCTGACCGACGAACGCTCATGTCAAGGTAGAAATGTCTCCCGAATCTTTTTCATTAAAGTCTTGAGACGTTGGGTGTGATTAAGGCAGAAATCAACAAACTCGAGCATTTATAGCAGCCTCATTTAATCTCGAAGTGGCTGGACAAGGAGCATACAGGAAAGAGGAAAGTCATTTTTAATAAGTGCAACTTCAATAATACTGCTTTTTTATTTGCTTTTTTTCATCTCTTGTCTATTTGCATTCAGAAATACAACTAAAATCCTATTTTGTTCTTTTTTAAGGAAATCTAAACTACTGTAAATCTTGCCCACCAGAAGTCTTTCTCTCTGGCAAATGATTGTGAAATTGTATTTAATTGGATGTAATGGTAACGCTGCCTCAGTAACAATAAGGAAGCTTGTTTTCAGTGATATCTTGATTGTTTTTCAACTGAAACAGTGTGATCACACTAAATAAATGGAAAACAGCTCTTAATTGGAAAATCAATATTCTTGTTCTTATTATTATTTCACTTTGCAAGGTGGTCCCATTGGCTGGGTTAAACCTTCTAGTGCAACACCTTTAGCCTGCAGGCCCTACGTGTGACACCCCTGATGTATAGCGTCTATTAAATCCATGGTCATTTTTCACGGCTTCATTGTAAGAGCACATAAATACGTAACTGTTTTTATTTTGCCAATGAGATTATATGTGTGTTTGCTTAAAAAGTTTTTCTGTATTTTTCTTTGTGATCAGTGTTTCAACAACAAATATTTTCATGCGTCTTCAATGAACCAATGCAATCAAAAGCCAATGTATTACTCTTTTGGACCATAGTGCATGTGTACAGTTCACAAAAAGGGAAAACTCTGTGTCTTTTACTTTTTGTGTGTGTGTGGGAAATTCCTGCTGATGCAGATTGCCACTCACTGCCCTGCTATTATGTCATCTGTCTTGATTTTGATTACAGATATAGATGAATGTTTTTTTGAGCGCACATGTGATCACACGTGTGTGAACTCCCCTGGTGGTTTTCAATGTCTGTGCAACAAAGGCTATACCATGTACGGACTGGCCCACTGCGGAGGTGAGTCAGGCGGAGGGGGCTACACATAAGAAGTTGAGCGTAACACACAAGCACTCATTTTACAGGTGTGTTATTCTGAAAAAGAAACACACGCACACACACGTACGCGCACACACACACACACACACACACACACACACACACACACACACACACACACACACACACACACACACACACACACACACACACACACACACACACACACACACACACACACAAATGCGAGTTCTCGCTCACTGAAGTGTTGCACAGTGGACCCTGTAATTATAATAATGATTTTCCCTTTTCATCCCAGATATAAATGAGTGCAGTGTGAACAATGGCGGCTGTGAGCAGGGTTGTGAGAACACCATGGGTGGATTTGAGTGCTTTTGCCGTCCTGGCTTTAAGCTACACTGGAACAAAAAAGACTGCATTGGTAAGTTGGTGCCTCCATGTGTATAAAGCACATCTAGTTAACACTGTAGCTGCACTGTCTGGGGAATAGTGTGAGATTTTTTTATAATTTCTTTTTTTTTTTTATGACACTTTTGGGGACAAAAACAGGAGATACTTTGAATTATTCTCTTTTTCTCTTTAATCCGCCGTCACTTGTTTTGCCACACTGCTGTGGGCTTTGGGGGCGTCCTGTGCCTCTTTCTGATGTGCATCTCTTTTAAACATGTCCTTCTTTACCTTTGAGTTTTATTGTGGTTTCTATCTAGAGGCTGAGGGTTTACCACCAACAAACCCCCCCTCTAAACCTACCTTGAACTGTAGTAAGCAGGAGGGAGGCGACCGCTGCTTTCTGACATGCCAGTCCCAAGTTCACATCAGCAGTGGTGAGTGGCATCCCACCTGAAGTTCATCCACACTTCTCTCAAACTCTCCTGCAGATGAATGTTGTATAAATATTTTGTGTTGATAGTTCAACAAATTGCATTCTAGATTGTAAATTAGTAAAGTCATCGTGTGACTTTGCTCATCCACACAATTACAGATCTAACAGATTTTATTTTTTTCTGCTCACTTTATTTGTCTTTTCAACGTCCGATCAACCTTGATCTTTGGTATACACCTAACATCCGCTTAGAACTTCAACCTTCAGTGACTGATTTGCATTTTCTTTGCTAAACAGAAATAGGGTTTTGTGCCACAACAAGAGCTGCTTGCTGGTTTAAAGTGAAGAAGTAAAGCGACGGCTCTAAGGCCGTCTAAGTTTGTGTTCACTCATCCATAGCAGTTTGGCAGGAATACCCACGTTGCATTGATCACTGTTGGAAATTGAAAACTTTTTTTGGTTTCTGGACTTTGTTATACTTTGTGGACAACAAACATGTAGGATTCCGTGTGTAGTCACTATTGCAAACAGAGATCCCGAGATTAAGTTTGGATTCACATTATGTTTTTTTCAAAAGCTTTCAGTACAATCAGGTGGGCGGCTGAAACACAGCTACTCAGTTAGCCAGAGAATTGTTGTGAGAACGTTTGTCAACATGGGTCCACAGAGCGATTCCTCATGTTCCTACACGCTTCCTGTTTGCTCTCTAACTTGGCTTTTGTGGCCTTCACTTTTGTCAGCGTTGGTCTGTGTGTCATGGCCTCTTGTGTGTTTTCAGGGACGGAGGATTCCTACACGGTGACCTGTGGAATGCCTCTGCCCTGCTTGGCTGACGCACAAAAGAACAACAGTGGCTTGTACTGCTTAGGCAAGTACCCAACTTCAAGAGATTTATCTTTCCGCCCTGCCACACAGAACAGTAACGTAGAGACAACTCCTGTTTTCCTTTGGTTTGACTGATTCATAAGCGGATGAAAATGACAGGATTTTCTGTTCTTCTGTCCCGCAGGTCCGGAAGTGGCACGCATTAAGACCACAGCCACCTTTAGATCCGGCACTGCCAAATGCAACTTAAAGCGGAGTCAGGAGAAATTTGTGGAGAGCCTAAACTCGGCACACTCAGGTACAGGAGCAGCCGCACAGGAAGCCTAACAGTGCCTCAAAATACTTGGATTACAAACAGACATATATGAAAATTAGCTTCTTCATGTCACTGGTTAGGGGGAAAAAAACAACTATTTGGGTTTACCAGGGACTCCTAGCACCTAGAGAAGATAAAGAAAACCTGAAAGCTGCTTCAAAAAAAAAAACAGAAAACCGAGGGCAAATGTGAAAGAAATTTGTGGGGAAAGTGATGTGGTTTTGAGTGTCTGGGCGCAGCGCTTTGTCTGGCGGTGACAGGGGAGGATGTAATTAGCCATAGCGTGCCTTTCAGCTGGGGCTGACCTAGCCATCAATCAAAGGGCTTTCTGATTGTAGGATTATTTTGCTTCTCCAAAGGGGTTCGGCATGGTCTTTTACATCCCTCACACCCGCTGAAAGGGAACATAATTGTTTCTAATAAAGAACATCATCTGAGTGACATGCCATCCTTCTTTTTCTCTCTCCAGCCGTTTAGTCTACATGATGATAATATATAATACAGCTAGGATTTTCTTTAAATGAAATTTTCTTGTGTATTTGGTGTTTCTGTGATTTTCTTTTAACAATTGTGTAATTTTGTTTATGTTGTATTTGTGTGTCTGCTGGTGTGGTCATGGGGGGGTGGGGGGGTTGGTTGTCTCCCATGTTCACAGATAGCAGGTTTCCCTTCACTGAAAATGTCCAGTTCAGCTACGTGAGCCTCCACTGCACGTCGTCTGGACAGCGAACACGCAGCCGCCATGGTAGGAAAGCCGGCGAGGAGGACGGCTCCTCCATCACGGCTGAGTTTGAGCTGGATGTGAACCTAGAGGAGGTAACAGGTTGGTCTCTCTGCGAATTCTGCCTGCCCATCTGTGACCTTTGCTTCTTATTCTGTCTGTCACTAAACAAACATACCTGTTAAAGTATCTCCTGTTTTGATGTGGCTCTTGGTGGTGGGACCTTGCATTTGAGAAGTTCAAGGTGTTTGTTTATTTTTTATTTTTTTTCACTTATAAACCCCTGTGGTGTAACGTGGGGGTGTTTTCTTTTCTGTGAGGTAAGCATGTGGTAATCCAGGCATGAGACCACGGTTTTCTAAAGATGTGTAGGATAAACACCTGGAAACAGTTGCAGTATAAAGTGCTTCTTTCAGCAGAGAGCTGTGACCTGAACTGTGTGCGCCGGCGTTCAGAGAAAAGGCTTCGCAAGACCATCAGGACCCTGAGGAAGTCCATCAACCGGGAACAGTTCCACCTCCACTTTGCCGGGGCGGACTACGAGCTCTCCAAGAGTCTGGGACAGCCTGCAGAACTGCCAGGACACTGCGTGGCAGGACAGGTGCTGGTCGGAAGGAAGTGCGGTGAGTTCCAAGTTCTTATTACTGATCACAGAAGCCAGGATAGAGATTGGGACAAACACAGGTCAGTCAGATGTAGCATGTACTGGAAACACTGGATGTTTTTTTTTTTCATGATCCCTGCCTCTTTGTGTTGAATGCAGTAGGCAGCAATGAGTGTGCCCTCAACACACAGTAGGCTCATAGTCACGTCTTTAAGTAACCGAATTGGCTCATGCCAGCGAGATATATTTAGACAAGTTGGTTTAATGATTGGATTCGGAGCAGGTGTTGGCCAGATGAGTGCCATATTTGGTTTGCAGACATGCTGTAATGAGGTGGTTGGAGGGGAGAGCGGGCTCGCGTGGAAGAACAGAGAGTCTGTTGTTGGGCCTCCAAGTTGTGAGATCTTCCAGCATCTCCCCGGGATAAGAGTGTAACATTCAGGCTGATGGCAGGTCTCCTGGTAACCGTTGCCTCTCGCTTGAGTTTTATACACAACCTGTGATGGGGGGAAAATGTTCATTAAATAAGACCGCACACTGTCAGTGGTGGAGAGACTAAAGCTGCCTTGTGTCTTTTTTTCTCCCTTTTTTTTCTGGCTGTTGCCCCTATTTCCAGGCCTCACAGTGAGTTTGCTACTTGCTGGACATCTTAATATCACAGAGAGGGGGAAAAACGAGTGCCTTTGAGGTGTCTAAATATTTATTCAGACAGCATGCGATTTGTTTGTTACACGCATGAGGATATTCTGAGTGTGATGAGTCAGTTCTCCACCCCCACATCTGCAGAAATAAGACTTGTTCAAAGCCTTTGCCCTTCAACTGGACACTAAAACGTGCCCTAGAATAAGAGATTCTCTGTTGTTCCTCAAGGTTATTTTTGTTGGGAGAAGATCCCAAGTTTGTTTTATAGGCGGTGACGTGTTTTGGGCTCATCATTAAGATTCATTAGCATCTGTGCCAACCTGAGTCAAGCCATAACTGCACCTATTTGACATTTCTATCTTTAAGTACGGCAGGTCTGAAGTGTCTCGATCCTTTAACACCCCCACCATGCTTTCAGGTCAACATTAAGCAGTCTATTGGCCATGGCAGGGGTGTAGACATGTAATTTGGGAGAGGAGAGGGGGGTCTGAAAGGCATTCTTCTTAACCTCCAGCTCTTTAAAGGAGCCATATTTTTCCCCTCCTCCCCCACCTCTTGCTCTGGCTTAGCTCGGAGTGCCGTTCAGTCCTTTTCAGTTTGTCCACTCCTTTGAAAACTTGACTTGGGGCTCGCTCTCGCTCCTCCAGAGGAACGTCAACGCAGCTCTGGTTAAATTAAAGAAAATATTTTGCACTGTTTAAGGCATTTTTTCCTCTGGTACCTCTCGGTGACTGAAGGTCGACACGGTCTATATTCCACAATGACGTTTCGGCCTTGATAACTAACTTGAAAACAAGTTTAAAATCAGTCATAGTTTAAGTTGTTTTATCAATTTGAAGTATAGACACAACTAAATGTCAGTCCAGTACAACATACCTTGATGTAAAAAATTCAAGCAAGTGTGAACTAAGTTGATAAAGAGGATTCATAGATACTGTAAATGGTGTTTGCCCACACATTCAGGACTGTTTAGGTGTTTGTGGTCAACTTGTTTGCATATTTGTTTTAACATTGAAGATGTTTAGGAAGTGCTGTTGATTCAAGCTGGCAGTTTGAGTGCTGTGTCCCCCCTGCCCCCCAGCTTGGGCCACTTTGCATGACCCCCAGCCACTAAACTGCTAAAGAGAATTGACTTCAGCCACACCATGGGAATCAATTAGCATCAGCTGTTTGGGCCCCTGCTTGATGGGCGCGAGCAGTGATTGGGCCATACAGAATGGGGGGATTCAGAAACCTGACCCCTTTTATTGGGTTCAGCTCCTTACCACTGTGATACCGCAGTGTTTTCCTATGTCATCAAGTAGGCAAAAACTGGGGACTTGAATAGAGGTGAAAGGTCTTTTAAACCTCTTTGGGGCCATCAATTCGAGGACTCTATAGAAGCGCTCTTTGCATTTGAAAGGCTTGAGGTTTTTTTTTCCTCTTTCACTCTCACTCGCTCCCTTCCCTCACTGCTTCCCTCTGTCAAATAAAAGCTGTTAGAGGACAATGCAATGATGGCTCCTCATGGTTTTTCAGAATAAACAATGGGCTTCAAAAAATGAACTGCTCTCGATAGAATTACATTTTCTTTCTTGAGGGGAAAATCTTAACAATTTGCAGAGCCACGTATAATTGATCTACGTTTAAGCTTTTGTGTCAAGCTTTTAGAGATGGAGACTCTTTACTTTACAGGCAGCTTAAAAGCTACAACGGAGGCACATTTTGCTCCGAAGGCTCAGGGATTTCATTTATTTATTCTTCTGTGAGACCAGCCTCGGTTTTCAAGTGAAGTTCTTAAGACTATCAGACAGACACAGTAATTCCCAAATTAATTACAGGCATCACTGTGAATGGGAGGAAACCAAAGCAAAACGAGGCTTCAGGTCCCTTTAATCAAGCCTTCGCACTTGTGTGGGATAAGAGGGAAACGCTCCCTTTGATTTGCCTCTGTGATTGCTTTTAAAAGAGTTGAAGGTGCTTATGTGGGCATTAAAAGTTTCTCAGCCGTGTTGTATCAAGTATTAGGACCTGTCAGATGTAGATCACAGAGGCGGCAGCAGGGAGGACTGAAGCTTTTTTGTCTCGTTGAGTCCGTCTTTTACCAGTGAGGAAGAAAGATGCTGTTTCAGAGAGAACACATCTCCAGGGTTTTTTTTTATTTTTTTCAAGGTTTCAAGAGTATAATTTGTTACTCACAGGTTATGCATGTTGAATTATACTCCGAGTCAGATAGGATATATGCAGATAAGTATTTATGACTATTTTGTTTATTTTAGTGTCATGAAGTACCAAAACTCAACTCATCCTGTTGTTCTGTATTTATGTTGTTCTAATGGTTTCTTCATCTGGTACAGTAAAGTTTGATTCTGATTTACACATTTATGAATATGAAGTTGAAAATGCAGCTGCAGATAAAACATGTAATACTGGGGAAAATCTAGTTTTTGCCAAATATCAATCCAAGCAGTGACACTTCCTGTTGTTTTAAATCCATTACAATAAGACAGAACTATTTCAATCCTTTTTAGAATTCCATCCTATATGTCGTGAAAATCCGAAATCCCATAATATTAATGTGTTTCGTAAAATTTGATGCTATGTATCTCTTAAAGCAGATCGTATAGTCATCACAAACTTTTTATTAAAAACTTTTAAATTTCTATGTTAACTGACAAAACGATATGTTTCAGCTATTTTACAGATGCACATGTTTTATAACTGTTCCTTTAGTAAGGCAAAGTATTGTGTATATACTAATCTTTATTCAGACTAAAGCACATCACAGCTCTTAAAGTACACATGATACACATAATATTTCAATATTCACAGGAATATTAAGCAATGAAGTCGATAAGAACAAATAAGAAGACATTAAGAACAGAGACAAGTAACAAAAGGGATACTAATACCAACCTGACTGGCATGTTTAAAAAAACCTCCTCTGTCCTTGTAACACAGATTTTGTTTTGTGCTACTGGATGTTTGAAATAAAGGTTTGTTTGTGCTTAGTAAGTAAGCATGGACCGTAACGTGTTCATCAATATTACTTAATAGTTTAGTGTAGTTATCAATTTAATGGAGTATGTAAAACTGTACTGTGCTGCTACAGGAGGCTTAACTTCCACCAGCATCAGCTGTTAAACTGTGTCCGACTCCTCGATGCTTTGAACGGTAGTAAAACTGTCAAATCTATCAACAGATGAATAAATTCATCAGGTGCAGCTTGAGCTTTTGATCTTTTTCAGGGTGATGAGCGATTACCTGACGGCACTTGTCTGTATTTATCCATTTCAAGTGCATACATGGCTGTCTTTGATTATACTGTAGAGGCAGCTGAGGTTTGGGTTACTTTAATGGACTTGTCAGTCAATGTGGCTGAATTTATTGCTCATATCTGCTCTGTGGTTACGACTGTTTAATTATGAGTAGCCGCGGGGTGAACTGCTGTAGCCATGGAGTCATGTCTTCATTTCACATTGTTTTCTGCACGGGGAGATCTCTCTGTCAAAATGATGTCATTTACAAGTCGAGATGTTTTTTCGTTTGTTTTTAAAAAAAAATAAAAAATCTTTTTTAGGTGATTCATCTCAAGTGTTTGTTTTCAATATCTCAATATGACTTTGACTCAACTTGTCTTCACATGTTAGTCGCTATGTATGTAAGAGTTTTAACAACATGAATGCATTTTGAGATCATCTCAGAACAACGTGTTTAATGCACTTTGATCGGGGATGCTATATCTGTCGTGATGCCTTTCTCTGCTTGTCTGTCAGTGAGCTGCAGTGTTGGGACGCACTTTGATGGCGATCAAGGACGATGTGTGCTCTGTCCAGCCGGGACGTATCAGGATGAGGAGGGACAGATGTCTTGTGAAGTCTGTCCCGGACCTGAAGGAAGAGACGTTTCAAAGGTGGTCGGAGCTCGAAACATGTCGGAGTGTGGAGGTAGGACGTCACGCTGACCGCCATGTTGTATCCAAACTAACAATAATCCCGTCAACCTCATAGAAAAATCATGCCAATATATTTAGGCTTTTAGTTATATATGTCACCAAGCAAAAGTTAGAAAATAGGTGTAAAAAGGCTGCAAAGAAAAGCAGGTTTTCAAGCGTCGCGGAATTATTAGTTTATTTCTAACGAAGAGTGAATAAACGGAAACAAGAATCAAATCAACATTTAAACTTTACCTCGTCGTCCCAAAGTCTCACACAGTACTGTGAAAAGGGATAATGTGTCTTTATCAGTGTGATTCATACAGCATCTACAATATATTCTCATATCACCACACATTTTAATGCCTTGATTCAAAACTCTCTTATGATCAAAGCTGCACAAAACTTCCGCGTTAACTTTAATCGTTGTAAATGCTTTCCACTACCAAAGAGCCAAAATATGAATGAACACCTCCATTGATAAGATATATTAAATATCTCAAAATTATTGTTACTAATCTAATAAAAGGAACTAGTGAGCATCTCCAGTTTAAGTTTAACATCTCATTTTGTTTGCCAAAGATACTTTTCACTTTGAAATAGCTTCTATAATACATCTACCAGTAAATGATTACTACCTGATAACATACTTAAATGGGGTTAAAATGACCTTCTTTAATCTCCCACCTGTTATCATAGTACTTTCTGATTTTCTTGAACTTGGCTTGGAAATTGGGCCTCTAGTCGCCTTTGTCGGCCGCATATGATGATTCGAGTCCTACATTTTAAATGGCAATGAAAATGAATAAAAAACTTTGAAAGTAAAGACTTAGTCATTTATGCATTTTGTCATAATTCTGTAAAAACTAAAGGTTTTTTCAAAAGATACTTTAATGAGGGGTGCAGAGCACATTAAAGGGTCACTCTTGTTTGCTGTATCTACTTGAGATTGCTCTTGTACCTGTACCTTATTGTAAGCTGAGGTTTATTTCACGCACTGGTTTTTCAATGTTTCAGTCCATAATCATAGCAGTAGGAAGTACAAATAGGACCAATACCTTCATAAACCGTTCTTCGGTCTTTTGTGCTAATCGCATCAACTGCTGTTTGCCGACTTTGTTTCATAAAAAAATTTCTTCTGAAGGAGGAAAGGAAAATATGGAAATGGTTTTCATTATATTTCCAGATGGATATATCATGCAAAGCCTGCAATAAATAAATGGAAACCAGAGAAAGCAATAAAGTCTCAGTCAGTCAGAAAATGTAAATACATTGTGAATATGAGTCACACAGGAAGCAATGGTGCCTTGATAATGATCGGTCCCTGGCAGATGTTCTGCTTTGTGTAAGCGTAAAGAAGCTTGAGCTCAGATGTTGGAGATTTGTTTGAATTCTCCGAAGCAAACTTGGCCGTTTACAGTCCTGAAGGAAAGCTGAAGGAGCCACCATGTTTTCTTCTCCTATCGCTACTGCTATCGGAGTCACTTTGTGGTCAAATCCCTGATCCCATCTCCTCTGACAGACTAAACATGAAGAGCAGATTTCTACTGGCACCCAGTTTGTAGTAGTTTTCCGGGAGTTACACTGTGTGACAGCGGGAGATAAAACATGATATGTTTCCCATTAACATTTCCTCAAGCTTTGCCGAGATGCTTATCTCAATACAAGGAGAGAATATTCTTTTATCGTATGTGAGAGACAATCAACAAACTTGACATTGAATTGAACCAACTGCTTTAGCTTTAAAGTTCTTGCTGTTTTTAACAACAGCTCGCAGTCTGACGCGACCAAATGTCCGTGTGTGCTCAGGTCAGTGTTCGCCGGGTCAGTACTCTCGTGACGGCTTCGTCCCCTGCCTGTTCTGTCCTCTGGGGACGTATCAGCAAGAAGTGGGACGCACCTCCTGCTTCACCTGCGGAGGAAACCTGGTCACCAAGCACATTGGGGCTGTTTCTTTTCAGGAGTGTGAGACCAAAGGTGGGGAACGCTGCTACTCCTGTTGCTGAGTTAAAACCTGATGACTTTATTGTAGCTTAACTTCACTATAGATCAAATGTTTAGATTTTTATTTTGTAGCTGAGTATTTGTGTAGAAAAAAGTATCACACTTAATAGAACATTTTAACCTCTGAGAGTTGAGATTTTAACTCTCCCTTGAATGAATATCATTTAATTGTCGTCTGAATATGATCTCTGCTGCCCTCTGCAGTTTCTGGATGGCCTTTAATGTCTTTCTTTGCTTTTCTCCAGCGGTGCTTCTCTGCTGATGTTAATCTGAGTTCTGTCCAACTGCCTAGACTTGAATTCCCTTCACAGTAATGCGCTCATAGGAACATAGAGATCTAAATTATGATATCATATTTACCTATTTTCATCCATCCATCTTCTATATGGCCATACCCTGGAGAGGTCAACAGTCCATCACAGGGCAAACCAAGACAGGCTTTCACACCCAATTTCTAATTTATAATAGTACATAATATTTATAATTTACAATCACCAATTAGCTTTTTTGGGGGGGGAAACTTGAGTACCTGGAGAAAATGTATGCATGCACAGGGGGGAACATATAAGGTCTCTATATTAAGGCCTCCAAAGCACAACTCTGTTCTTAACATATGCTTTCTGCTACCGATGCATGACACGGTGCATCCCATTTAGTGAGTGCATTTTTAGAGGTTCACATGTTTGATTTGGTACAAGTTTTACACCAGGTACACTTAGTGAGCAGTTTGGGGTTAATCTAACCTCTTGGTGCACTATCCATGCATCCATTCTCCACTGGTGAATTCAGTAGGACTAAAACAAAGCATTTGTGCAATCTGATTTTATTCTGGAAGTATCTGTGTTTATCAGGGTTATCTTTTTACCTCAAACACCTGCCGAAAAGAACACACCCTCTACTTTATGTGAGCCCAGACACTTTACAATGACAGTATTTTACTCACACTTTCCTTCTGCTTTTATCTGCCTCTGTTATCAGAGTAAATGTCATTCATCTAACGCCCTTCCCTGAGCAAAGCAATTCAAAAAGGTGCCTGTCGAAAAATGCACTCCCTCATTTTCACTAACTACAGACACACTAAGGTCCAATGATGGTGCAAACCCTTTATTAAGATCTTCGGAATACATCTAATCAGCCATTAAACTTGGTATTATTTTTAAACACAATCACTCCACTGCTTGCTTCTCTGCCAGGCGATATCGTTCTCCACAGTCAGACAGAACTCAACATAACACCAGTGACCTGGGCTGCATTTTGTTCTGTGGCGTTTTATCACTTATTTATCATGTTTATATTTGCATATTTGGATGGAAGATATATATAACATTATTCTAGAGGAACAACATGACATGTTGTTTGATTCCTTGTATTTTTATGGGTGTTTTAAATGCTTCTCGCAAAAACTTGACTCAGAATAAGAATCCAGATTTTTAAGTGAAAGCATGAAATCTTTTATGTGACGAGTTCAAATGCAGAAAACCCATTTGTTGTTGCAGAGTACCATATATTCCAAAAAATTCTCAATAAATAATTTTCGGGGGCTTTCAGAATTCTGTATTAGGGAAACGATGATCTGTTTTAATAATAATAATAATAATAATAATTTTTATTTGAAGGTGCCTATCCCGGCATTAAAGGACACCGTACAATCATACATTTGCAATAGTGCATTACAAACAATACAAACATCACAAGATGCAGGGCAATTGACATCAGATCGAATAGGCAGTTTGGAACAGATGTTGTGAGTAGTGATTTGAAATGGGGGAATGAGTCTAAGTTTCTTAGTTGGGGAGAAAAAGAAAAAAAGGGTCCAGTCTCCTCTGTAATATCCATCATTGAAAAAAATTGATTTCAAGCTTGACGCCGTCTCTTGCTCCTGCAGTCCAGTGTTCACCGGGACATTTCTACAACACCAGCACTCACCGCTGCATCCGTTGTCCCATGGGCACGTACCAAATGGAGTTTGGCCAGAACTATTGTGTGACCTGTCCTGGAAACACCACCACGGACTTTGACGGCTCCACCAGCAAAATGCAGTGCAAAAGTATGTGTGCATGAATGTGCAAAGTGTAAAACATGTACCCGTAGAATGTTTTGAAATACCCCAGGGGTTTCCAGATATCTCTCTTAGCTGAAAGATTAAAAAAAACCAACAACAACAAAAAAGAAAAAAAACACCTTTTCTAATGATGAGGTGTGTCCCATCACAGACCGGCAGTGTGGAGGAGAACTGGGAGACTTTACTGGTTACATCGAGTCCCCCAACTACCCGGGAAACTATCCAGCCAACATCGAGTGCACCTGGACCATCAACCCACCACCTAAACGCAGGATCCTTATTGTCGTACCTGAAATCTACCTGCCTATTGAGGATGAATGTGGAGACTACCTAGTGATGAGAAAAAGCTGTGAGTTTTGAGTGTCTGTCTGTAAAAATCCCACATTTCCATCTGTCATTCAGGATAACCATTATTTGCCATGTTAAGGTGAATTATGTTAAAGGGAAAGAATACAACATAATGTCAGAAACTATAGGAACAAACCTGTAAAAAGCAGAATCAGTTTAACTACATTTCAAAGTACAAAGAAGAAAATCTGTAGCTCATGTCAATTTTACCATGGAGGGCCGTCATGTTTCATAATCTTATTTCAAACGATTGCATTACATTTGGGAGTTTGATTATAAAAGTTCTCCTGTGATCTCCAGCCCTCCCCAACTCTGTGACGACCTACGAGACGTGTCAGACGTACGAACGTCCCATCGCTTTCACCTCCCGCTCCAAGAGACTTTGGATACAGTTCAGATCCAACGAGGGAAATAGTGGGAAAGGCTTTCAGGTTCCTTATGTGACGTACGATGGTGAGAAGAAGCACCATGTTTGTTTTTTTTGTATAGATTTGATTTTAAGTCCTTCGTTGTTTCACAGTGATGAGTTGCTGATGGATTTTGTTTATTTCAGAGGACTACCAAGAACTGATAGAAGACATTGTCAGGGATGGAAGATTATACGCTTCAGAGAATCATCAGGAAATTCTCAAGGTGATTGTATTTTATAACAATCTCATCCATCTCTTTGCTGCACTGCTTAATCCCACTCACAGTTCTACGGCACTGGAGCCGAACCGGCTTGACCATAAGCAAAGGCAGGGTACACATTGGTCGGGGCATCAGAAGATCACAGGACTGTCACAGAAAGACACACAATCACACGCATTTATAATTAATTTAGAGATGACAATTATTCTAAAATGCATGTTTTTTAGACTGTGCGAGGAAACTAACCCCTAAACCACTGTGCAGCCCTCACAACATTTTGTTCACTTATTAAACCAAAAGCCGCAAAGAGGCCCGAGAGGTTTATTTTCAGTAAGGATGTGAATCAAAATCACAACATCCCCCCCAAAACAACCTGTGAGAAGTAGTCTGGTATAAATGTGATTTCTATGTTTTAATAAATGGAACTTAGACAGAAGAAAATGTGTTCATTTATATTGTACAAATAAGATTTTACTTACGGGTAGCTTTTTATGTCATCGACCAATAAAAGTATTTAAATCATAAAACTATGCCAGTAGCAAACAACAACAAAAAAAGTCTTTTGATAATACAGCCAGTGCTTTAGTCTCAACAATGTTACTAAAATGTTCTTTTTCTAAGGAAACTACTGTCAATCCTTCATTTGGAGGCATTTCTGTTATAGCGCCTTCTCTTGGATATGTATGGAAAAACAGATTTGCACAGTTTTCGTCACGAATGGTTGTTTTTCTCATCAGGACAAGAAGCTGATGAAGGCATTGTTCGACGTGCTGGCTCACCCGCAGAACTTCTTTAACTACACAGCACAAGAATCAAGAGAAATGTTCCCCAAATCCTTCATCCGCTTCCTCCGCTCCAAAGTCCTGAGATTCCTTCGTCCTTAGGAAGCAACGCTGTCCTGTCATCAGCTGTTTTCCTCACAGAGTTCCACACAGGAATGGACCACATCCTCTATGAAACATGAGTCTGAGTGGAAAGAGGACGAGTCAAGCAAGGGGTTGTTTATCTGGAGCTTTAAAGTGTACAGAGCAAAAAAAAAAATCTGCACAAACATCTGAGAGAAAAATCGGCAAAATCTTCCTTTTGTTGGTATTTTTTGTCATTAGCAATGACTTTTAACGTGCTGTTAGATTCTAAAGTAAACCCGAAGTGCTCGTCTTGTGTATTTGAACATTTCTAAATACTGTACATGCTGGCATGATTGGACTTCTGCTGATAGCATCCGGATGAAAAAGCAAATGTGGTAGCTAAACAAATATATATATATATATATATATATATATACTGAATGTCAGCAACACTGTATATAGAGTGTGTATCTAGTTTTAACATAGGCTACTTTTACAGGTAGAATTGAATTTTTGACAGAGATACTGCTAAATGTCTGAAACAAATAAAGCACAAATATCTTGGGAACATTAGCACTGCTAAAGAAGTAGTCCCGCCTCAAAAGCGATTATTCTGATGAATGTTTTGTACATGATGTAAAAAGTTTTAGGTGAATTGCTGATATATTGTAGCAACTACATACATCTTGACAGGATAGCATTGCCATATTTGCTGCTAGTGTCAATGTGTGACTTAATGAAAAACAGTGGATATTACCCAATGATCAAACCGCTTTTAGCAAAATAACAAATACAAAAATACATCCACATGTTTTGTGAACTAGTGACCAAAGAAAAGTGATCACTCTGTAAAACTCTCATGAAAAGAAATGAGACTTCCTGTAAAATAGATCTGAGCTTTTCACCTCTCTTTAGATGACACGTGTAAGTATATTTTTATTGTTTTGTACATCTAATATGCTGTAAATAAAGATAGGAAAGTTCATTTTGTCGATTATATTGTGTCAAACAGTTGTTCAAGCTACATTTGATTTGCATTCACACATAGACCACATACATTTCATGACCAATTCATCTCATGTAAACACTGTACCAATGACAAGGAACAGACTGCCGGTATAAAACCCAAACTACACCACTGAAATATTATTTTTAATTATAATGAAAGTAGTGCTATTATACTGTATTAGCGGTAATAAAAACTGATTATTTTGGGTTTCACCAGATATCCTTTGCAGAGTACAGACCCTTCTCTTTTTACACAATTGATTACAGATTTGATTGAAATAGAAAACTTGATTTCTGATTTGCATAAATCGATATATAAATATACATATGCCTAATTGAGTGATAACACACAGAGTTCAGTGTTTATAATCAGGTCAAGTCTGAGAGGGCGTTCGATTTACTCTTCGGCGTTTCTCCTTATCGTTTCACTCGTACGAGGTTTCATAAGAATCATCAAATATACCAAGCTTGACCAATTTATTCATCTGATATAAAATTTGTCATAAAAAAAAGTTAAGAAATCAATTTTTTTTTTTTTTTTAATTAGGTCGCAATTCGTAACATTGTCAGACTGTCACCGCCCATCCACCGGGCTTCCCGAGTGTATTTTTTGAACGCATCCAGCCCGGATCTGTGTGCGGAAGCACGCGGCCGCCATCTCTGGAAACTACAAGTCAGCTGCCGATTGGCTGTTTATCGGTTAGCTTCATGGCTAACGTCGTCGGGAGTGTTTAGGGAACGCTTCACCTCTCCGTGAACTCTTAAAACGACCTTGCACTGTAGGAAAAGATGAAGCGTGTGTCTGTGGCCGACGCTCTTTGCGTGCTCTGTTTTGTGCTGCTGAGTCAAGTCACAGCGAAGGTAAGCTAATGCTAACGTTAACGGCTGGCGTCAGCCTGACCACGGTGCTGAAAGCTCGTTAAACCACATTATTCATCCTGTTAAAAAATAAAAAAGCTTATTGAGCGATGATCTTCTTCGTTTAAAACCCATATGTCTGATATCTATTGGCCAGTGATCTGAATCATATTTGACGTAATCGGTGGTAAAACATTACCGGTGTCCTTCCAGCTGTGATGTTGTGAAACTATTTATTTTGCTTTTACGTCTTCAAAGTAAACAAAACGTGAATGTCACTACTCCTCTGAGGACTGTTTGTTCTCACTTTCTATGTCGAGTGAAAAAAATGCCGTGAGCTTGTGCAGTGAAGCTGACATAATGTTTAACTAAGCAATGTTATGATCCAGTAGTTGGGTTGCAGCCAGTCATTTAACAATTTTCTCTTTTAATCTTTTACATTTGAAGACAAATTATGAATCCATGGGTATCAGTGTCATAGCGAACCAGTGTCATGTTTGGTCTGTCCTCTGTCCAGACTCAGAGATTGAGATTTTGTTCTCCTGCAGTATCTTATATTCTTGTTTAACCAGTGACAGCTGGATACCAGAGCAGCTTACTTTATCAGTTTATTATCAGAGAATGTGGTCACCACGTTAAGTTCCTTCAGTATCCTATGCAGCACAATACATAGAACAACTGAAATGGTTTAGGAACTGCTGCTTTCTCATATTAAAAACATGTTTTTGAATGTCTTCACCAATGTTTTCTTCCATGTATTATCAGGTATGAAACAATTTTTTTCATCAAACTACTCTCTGATTTCTGGCCAGTTGTTGGTTTGTACTGCACTTTAAGACTATGATGCAGAGGAAACATCAAAGTGCACATTTGCTTCTAATTTGAAAGTATCCTTGTCAGTAGAAGCCTTAATGTGTGAAAGTGGTACCATCAAATATTGACCTGAACTTTAGCCCAAGGTGTAGAATGTCTACAGAAACGTTAACACCAAACCGAGCTTCTTATATGATAGAAATGTAAGCACTAAATCTAATACACAGATACACTCATACAAAGGCTTTAGCTTCAAGGTTCAATTCCTTCAACAAACAAACTCTGATAAATGTGTTGTTTTTGTTTCAGAACTCTGAAGACATCCGTTGTAAATGCATCTGTCCACCATACAGAGACATCGAGGGGCAGATTTACAAACAGAATGTGTCTCTCAAAGACTGGTATGTTTAGAAAAGCCTCACAGTTCCTTGAATTGTAGAAACTGTCAAGAGTTCCTTCTGACTAATGGCATGGTAATCTTATTTTCTTTCCAGTAACTGTCTCCACGTAGTTGAACCGATGCCGGTGGATGGAAAAGATGTGGAAGCGTACTGTCTACGCTGTGAGTGTAAATATGAGGAGAGGAGCTCCGGAACCATCAAGGTAAGAAGATATAGCAGAAGATGTACCCGATGATTCGATATAACATCTTAGAAAACTCAGCATAGATCTTCTGTGGATGTAGTCTGCTTCATGGGCGCACACGCACAGATAATTACGTTAAAATCAGGGTTGATTGTGGTTTTAAAAAAAATAAAAAATAAAAAGAAGAGCTTTTCGGTAGCTGATTATCTGTTTCAGCTTTACTTGTTTTATTTTCTCTGAGTATTTTGCATACGTCACTTGAAATCTGTGTGTAATAATGAATCACGTTCTCTCTCTAGGTTACCATCATAATGTACCTCTCCATTTTGGGCCTGCTGCTGCTCTACATGGTCTACTTGACTCTCCTGGAGCCCATTTTGAAAAGGCGTCTGTTTGGACACTCGCAGCTCATCCAAAGCGATGATGATGTCGGGGTTAGTGTTCCTCCTTATTTTACCGCATTGTATCCGAGGGTGTGAGGCTGTTTTACAAAGGGGTCAAGGTAACTCAGTTTTCCCCGTAAACAAGTTTAATGTGCCTGTTAATACCCACTCGTAAAGATTGACGTGGAGAGTTTCCCAGTGTGGGTAAAAGTCAGCAAAGTTACATGATGATCCTGCCGCGTTTATTATGTGTCTGTCTGTGTGTGCGTTTGTGTCTGTGTGTATTAAAGCCTGAGCAGCCACAGCGTGATCAATGCTCTCAGACAAACTCTATCATTTTTACACTTCCATTACCGTTAATCACTTTCACAACACTGAAAAATGAAATTCAGGGTTTTGTCAGTATGTAGACACCAGATCCTTTACATTGCAAAGATCTGCATTATCATACCTGTGGCAGTGCTGCAGTGGGATGAGATCACGGCCTAAACAGGTCCACCGTTACAACAGAACTCCTTTTTATAAAGCGTTTCTATAAATCAAAGGAATCTTAGAGCAGGAATGAGAGAGTTTGTATTTATAATCAAATTCATACAGGATATTTGTTTTTTGATGTGTTCTCACAACACATCTTGATCGGATCATGTCATGTTGCTTGATTTGCACAGAGCAGCATTTGTTTTTTGTTTCACTTGGAACAGTTTTCACACTTTGTATTGAGTCTTGATTCAAGTTAAAGTTGGAGGAGAAATGAAAAAAAACACCAAAAAAACATCTTTTCTTTAGTCGGGTTGACTTTGCGCTCATGTGGATGTTTCTAAAATCGGCTTAAAAAATGCAATCAAAGTGCGAGATGAAGAGCTTAAATACTTCTACAACATGGCTGTGTGCTGGACTACAGGCAATACATCCCAGACTGGTGTGTTGGCATCCGTGCCAACCGGGGACTCTCCAACGGCAAAGAAAACCCACAAACCTTTTCAGTGACTAAAGATTGAGGGGAATTCCTCTTGTACGCTCATTGTTTACGAACTGCTTAAAAAATACGTCCCAGTCTGCAGTCTCGCCACTAGAGGTCTCTAAACTGTACAGAGTAGTCTCTCCATCATCCTCTGCAACTGTTCAAGCCTGTTCATGACATTTGTTCACTCTTTTTTTTTTTATATCATCATCTCTTCTTAGTATTCTTGATGCATCAGTGCTAGTTTATATATGGGAAAAATAAAGTGTCCCATCGTCGGCAAACTTTCTGTGGAATCTTCTCAACGATTAGTATAATATCTTCTTAACTTTCTGTCAAACATTTTTGTTGTTGTTCCTAACTAAACGCTGGATGTGCGTGTAAAATTGAGCCTTTAAGCCTTTCTGAGTAGGACACTGTTTGGATATTAAGCTAAAGGAAACAGTGGCTGGCTTTGCCTCGAGGAAGAGGAGGAGGAGGAGGAGGAGGAGGGGGTCTGCAGCTGGCTTTGCTGAGCTTTCTGAGTTCAGACCAGAGGAAGTATTACGAGTGCTTTCCTTGGGAGAAAAACTGTAGCTGTATAAAATGTGAGTTGAGAAGAAATCGGCATTAAAACCTGTGCTTTGGTTCGTGGTGATTGAAGGAGTTGGTCGTGGTGCTGTATGATCCAATCCGTCGTGAAGCCTGCGCGTGAAATAAAATGTCATATTTGTATTACAGCAGGTTTTCTGGCAGTGATACTGTGACATTAATTGTGGAGGAAAGGATGGGCCAGTAATGTTTACTCGATCTTTGATAGGATAAGCCGTCTCACTGATGATTCTCAAACTGCACGATTTCCAGCAGTGGATTTACCGAGCCTCTTCGTCTTGCATTCATCAAAGTCTGTGGGCAGTTTTTAGATTTCAGCAATGGGGGAAAAAAAAGACTAACATTTAGTGTGAATTCACATAAATCACATTATTATTTTGTCTGTTGGTTGGAAATTAAAGTTAAGAAAACTTTTTTGGTTTTGCGAGATTTAAAAGCTTGAATCTGGCCTCTTTAGTGTGACGGTCTGAGATCCATCTGCCTCGTCTGGGTGTGGTCAGGTTGCCTTTTCAGAGGAGTTGCTAGATTAAAAAAAATAAAGCTGAAATAGACTATACTTGAAAGTCAGTTGTCTCATATTGTGTCCTTTTTGACACGTCCCATGTGGTTGGACTCCACTGCTGAATTGGTTAAAGAAAATATTTATGGACGGTTTCAAAATGACGACGTCGCACTTAAAATTGGGTGTATGTGAGAAGATTAGTTTAATATCATTTCATCGTGTGTTGTTTTTTTTGTCCCCAGGACCAGCAGCCTTTTGCCAACGCTCACAACGTCCTGTCCCGCTCACACTCTCGACCCAACATGCTGAACAAAGTGGAGCACGCCCAGCAGCGCTGGAGGAGGCAGGTCCAGGAGCAGAGGAAATCTGTGTTCGACCGCCATGTTGTTCTCAGTTAGAACACCCTGCAGGTGACCGGTGGGGCAACAAACAAAACGACAAAACAAAACTGGAAGAAAAACAAACAAAAAAAAAAAAAAACAAACACCCCACTGTGACCGATCCTTGAGTTTTTATCGCTTCTTTTCTCTCATTTGTGGTTTTAAAAACTCGTCACGTGATGCATCCGAGGTGAACGCGGAGAAATGTGGACGTTTAGAGCGGAGGTTCCTGGCAGACGCACAATCGAAGCTGGAAACCGGCCGTCAGTCTGCAGGCAGCACACGAGATTACAGTGAATTCATTTTTGCACAACGTTGAATAAGCAGGCAACAAAAAAAAAAGAAGAAGAAAGAAAGCAGAATTTACCCTTTGACCAATAAATGTGAGTCATCTCAGTCCATAGATCACAAATCTTTAAACTATAGATCTCAGAGTAAATGTTTGACGCTGCTCGTCATAACTGGAGGGTGTTTTCCCATCAACTACTGTGCTCCTCTCTGTAAAATAGACATCGCTCAGCCTTCTTTTGAAAACGCACGTGTTGTTATAAACCTTTTTCTAACTGTTTTCAAAGCTTCATCCCTAGCCACGGCGGTCCGATGTCTCCCGACCGCTGTGAAACATTGTCATCTCTTCAATCTCCTTTTTTGAAAGTAGTTTCAATTCACCTCGTCAAAGAAACTGATGCAATTTTCCTGGTGATGTCGGTAAATTCTAGCCGTGCTATTGATTCTCATCTGTTAATGTCGAAATGGCAGCGCTCGTCCACTGCCCGACAACGGTAACATGCTGTCTCTTCTCTTCTGTGGTTTTTCTAACGTTAGTCCACGATCAGTCACTGTTGTGTTGAGAGGCGGCAGTGGTTTGGCAGAGTGCTGTTATTCTGAGCACAAAGGAGCTTCTTCGCTTTATGTTTGGGTTGTGTACAATGCAGTGAGTGACTGGGAACTACTGCTGGGAGACCTTTGGAAGTGTTCTTAACTATTGTATATGTGGTACCTTTTAACTTTGAAATAAATATGTAATATTTGTGACCCTTTCATGTGCAGTGTGATTAATGACTTATTTCTATTACGTTACGTTCAATATACATGTTTACTAATATATTAGTGTTTTTTTTTTGTTTTTTTTTGCTGCAGGCAAATGTCTATTCACATGAATTCATATTTCCTTCACAATCAATCAACGTATATGTATTAAAAAGTAATTGTGGATGAATGAGCATTAGCTGTAGTGGAAAGAACTTGTTAGCACTTATTAGGGTTGGAGGAAATATGAGGAAACCTGACAACAGAAAAAAAGCTTTTCAGCCAATATGGGGTCGCAGTGGCCGAGGTTGACCAAGTCGTCTTCCAATTCAAAAGTTGGAGGGTCAACCCACATATTGCTTTGTGTCCTTGGTGACGTCACACCAATGGTGTCTGAACACCCTCAGTGACGGCTGTTGTTATTGGCCTGTGTGAGTGTGTTATGTAATTATCACAGATCAGGCATGTTTAGACTGATCGTACAGTAAACTGCATCTGACAGGGACCCTGCAAAGAGATTTGTTAGATTTGAAATATGCTGGAGTTCGATTGTCAGGAGAAAGTACGCACAAAATTGCCCCGCGCATGAAACACCACACACAAACAGAGACACAGTCGAGTCACTCACTTTCCCATAAATGAGCAATAATTTGTGCACCAGACCACAGACAGATTTAGCGAAACAGGTATTTTCTGTATGAACGTGGAAAGTTTTCTCCCTCGTTCCACCGAGGATCTGCTCACCAAGGCTGAAAGACCAAATCTATTTCAGATCCTTGTGTTGATTGTGGATTTATTGAGGTTCAATTTGCTTATTTCTTTAGTTTTCAATATTCACTTTTTATTTGTTGTACTTTTTGGATCAGGTCTGGCGGCTTCACGTCTGTGCTGACTTCACTGTGTGTCTCATTTGAGTCACAACTCTGGTTGTTTGATTTGCCATTTTCATAATTGTATTTGTTTATGGTTGCTTGCTTGTTAAGTTTGATTACTTGTTCATTTTGGACTATTATGCACAACTTTATCACTGTATCATCTTGCCATGATAATTGTCAAATCATATTCCCCATGCGAGTGTGTCAGTTATTTGTGTACATAATGATTTTTTTTTTTTAGCTTTTTAAAGGAAAATAATTGTACAAGTTGTCTTTGGGGACTTTTATGACATTTTCGGCTGGTGTGCAGTTATGTAATAGAACTCCAGGAGGAAATGCAAACTTCCTACAAAGAGAGCCCATTTGGGACATGAACCATGGATTTACTCATTAAAGAGTGTGTGTGCAGGAAAACCACTACACCATTCTGCGACCCAGTACACCTGACGGGTTTCTCATATGGGGGAGAAAATGGGATTCAGCTGGTTCTTTTTGGACAAGTCATTTCCTACCAGGACTTCTCACACAATAAATCTAGAAATAAACCAACCCACATGATCATTTATTGCTGATTTCACACCCCAAGTTTTTTTTTTTCTTTCTTTGATTTAAATCTCATAAAAACCCCAAACAAACCTGCTCGGGGAAGGTAAAAATGTGATTAAAATCTGTCAAAAGCTGCCTTGACTTCTTGCACTTCTCAGTAAAAGTTTGATCACACTGACCATCTTCTTTTCATTTCACTGAGTGATTTCCATACAGCTGCGTCATCGTTTCCTGTGCACTCCACTTTTTTTCCTTTTTTGTTCCACTCCTCATTGCATGCAGTTGTACGGAGGAGACTATTTTTCCCCCAGAAAAAAAAAAAAAAACAAAAAAAAAAACCCTCTCAGTTTTCAGGCTGCACAGACAGAAAGCGACAGACTCTGTTCAACAATGGAGCACTGACCAAACCCTGCAACATCTGAGACACACAGGTAGGATTTCTGCTCCAAATCCATCAATCATCTGAATACAAGAGAAATCTTTACTTAAAAAAGAGAAGTTCTTTTAAAGAAAAGTTGTCAGTGTTTGTTGCGTATCCAGAGCGTTTTGCTGGAGTGAGGATGACACCGTGAATGAGCATTTTTCAGTGTCTGTGACCTCATTAACATGAGCGAGGAGGAAGTTTCTGTGGGACTGACTTTGATCGATCTGGCTTGACTTGTCTCATGTTTAGGAGGCGAAGTCGATCGCCTTTGGTCTGCTGCTGTACTTGCATGTGTTCACCCACAGGGGGCGCCTCAGCCTTTGAATTTGATCAATCTAATAATCAATAGCTATTTGCACTTACTGTGGCTTTAATTTCTACCTTATGCACTAACGTGTCTCCCTTTTCTGTCTTTTTTCAGACATGTAACTCTGAGTTAGAGTCACAGTTTAGTTGTGTTTTAGTGTCATTACAGTAACTTATATTCAGCGTCTGGAGACTGAAAGAACACAGAGTCTTTACATCAGCATGTGGTGATGGGGACGTTCCTTTTGTCTCTAAATAAGAGGCAAGTGACACACACACACACACACACACACACACACACACACACACACACACACACACACACACACACACACACACACACACACACACACACACTGATGTTGTGGCTGCTGTGCGGTGAAAAGCTGAAATGCCTCGAGATAAAGGAATGTCCTTGTGCTAAACAGAATATTGTGAAACTGAAGCTGCAGTGACTCGGAGAGTTTTTATAGAAACAGCAACACGGTGTGACTTGTGAAACTTTGAGGTCTCAGACAAAACATTCCAGCTCATCATCAGAACCTGCACTTTAAAGACTGAGTTATCATCCAACAGTTTTGATCTTAACCAAAGAGGAATAATGAATTCGACAGGTTTCTTTCCCCCTAAAAATGGAGCTCAACTGTCACAAGAGGATTAAAATGTCCTCAAACATAAAACTATGTTCTTTCTGATCAACCACAGGCACGCTGCAGTATCACAGTTTTACAAAGTTTCACCCATCACCTGCCCACTTATATTTATATCTGTTCAAGTCTGCATTGGTCCCGGATTCCTTCCTGTGTGGAGATTGCATGTTCTTCTTGCATGTCTGTTGGTTTTCTCCAGGTACTCTGGTTTCCTCACACGGCATTCCAAGTTAATTGGTGGTTTGGATTTAGTCATAGTTGCATATTTGGATTTTTTTTTTTTGCGTATCCAAATGAATGATCGGAAATAGTCAACAACCACTGGAAACATAATCAAATAGGCATGCTCCACATTGAGATAGAGGCTGTTATATTCAGCACCTCAGCGTTCAGGAAAAAAACATGATTCATGCAGTTTGCGTGAAAAAGAAACCTGCTCGAGCGCATAAAACTATACAAATGCTCCTTTTCCAGTTTTCTTGGAGGAATGTAGAAAATCTGAGGACTGTACCAGACGTGTAACAATATTCTCTCTGCGGAGCTGTGGTGACACTGTTTACATGTCGCGTGTGCACAATGTGCGAGTCCTCATATTATAATGTCAGATACTCTAAAGAGGACACCTCCAGCTGATTTCTTCAGTTTTGAAGAGGAAAGGATGTCTTCACATGTCATATCTTCTCCCCCGGGGCTCTCAGGCTGTATCTCAGTGTTGACAGAATGTGTCAACTTAATCCTGGAGTTTTTAAGAGTCGCCTCGGGTCTGCTTCTGAAACCCGATACGCTGCTTATTGCACCAAATGTTGTTTCTCATGAAAAATGTGGCAGATAATTGTGCAGTGGCTTTGACTCTTTGCTGACTTGACCTCTTCAACCTGTGAAATGTCCAGAAGCTGAAAGAAGGGATCAGGGTTGAGTTTTTTTGGAGAGTGGGTGGTAAAAGTTTCACAGAGCTGTGGAATAATCCCTTTGAAATCTCTTTGTGATCCATCGCGAATTCTCGAACATACACGGATGAGGCTAAGTGATTATATTCGAGATGTAAAGCGTGTATTCCCCTGCGAGTGCAGCCACGGCAGGTGGAAAATGATGAGCGCCGAAGTTATGAAACTCAGCTTGAAGTCATTCTTGTAAAGTTCCCGCAGGCCGACTGAATGGAGAGTCCCTGGATGGCCACAAGAATTTCATGCATGCATGCGAGTCTCGGCTTTGATGCTCCCATGTCATGCAAGAGGAGGATGCGGCTTTTAATGGGAAGCCCAGATGGTAGTGCGATCGGTGGAACAATGGATTCCAAGAGTTTAAGCCTCGGTTGCGTTCTGGTAAAACATCCCACACACAGCAGCCGCGGCCTCTGTTCTTTGTGCTCAGGCAGCACTGATCTGAAGCGTTTTCAGGAAGGGCAATCTTTACAAGACCTGGAAGGCTTTTGATTGGATTCCGGAGAGAAAGCTGCATGTGGCAGCCCTGGAGACTTCTTCCTGCGGACTCCACGTAGCAAACTGCAATGTCTGGGCTTTGTGATTCAGTCTCTCTCTCTTCCCGGGCCCGTTGGACGATAAGACAACCCCAGAGACAGAGAGGAACTGGTTTAATGGATGAGCAGGGCTTTAGCATTTGGTGGAAAAATGTTACCTGCACCATCATAACAACCATGAATGGCAAAAAAAAACCAAAAGTCTTCTCTTGGAGGAAACAATGGGACGACAAAACAAAGTCCACTTTCTTGTTTGTTGAAGCTTTTGACCTTGTCGGCAGAAGATGACATTCGCTGCCATCAAATTCATATGGTCAAGAAAAAACAACAACCCATAAACCTATAATTTCAGTAGAAAGACTCCCAACAAAATGATAAAAAAGAATGTAAAAGTACAGACTTTCCATCCAATGTTTGTACTTAAACAGGAACTTCCAGTGATTCCTGTACGTCTACGTACAGTTCTGGCATGTTTGTTTGTGTAGTCATGTGGCGTTTTGAGGGAACTTTTAAATAGGCACTGACCACTTGACCACGGGGCAGCATGCTATAGGAGTTTGAAATTCATGTGGCTTTCGCATGCTATTGTCTGAGGTAGTTTCTTTGAGCTAATTTAGGAAATGTCCCTCAATGAGCACAATACATAATACACAGTCTGAGATGTTTCACATGACAGATCTTTTATTCAGTTAACCGCGGAGACGGTGATGTGGTTTGAAACTGACCAGAGTCAGCTGAGGATGGGCGGACGTTTCATTTTGAATAGATATTGTGATATCCCGTTTTTTTGTCTCTCTGTGAAGACATCCACGTCCAGGTCAGTTACGCTCTGTGATCACATATTGAGCGAGGCGCGGGACGGATGACCAGACCATCCGTATATCTTCTGTGGCTTAATCAAATTATCTAACATATAAATCACCATCCTCATCCATCGGCTATCCCAGTCAGGATGAAGGCAGGGTGAGTCACAGTCCATCGCATGGCAAACACTGACAGACTGATAATATGATACTAACAGATTTTCAAGATGCGCTGGAGCCCGATTGTCAACATTGGTCATCTGACTTTGAAAGTCGTGATCTACTTTTTGCTCCCACTGAATGATGCACTCTGTTACTAATTATTAGCCACCGATGCTCTTTTTTTTTTAAGACTCTGTGAAGAGAAAAGCTACACGTGTAGAGGAAGTGAATGAGCAAACTTGCGGGGACTTTTCTCACTCTGAGGCAGGAGTACTAACCACTGCACCGCTGTGCGGAGCAGACACTACCCTTGGCCGCGATCACCCCAGAATGGATTTAGGACCAAAAATGCATTTTGAGACAGTCGTGGTGATTAATCTGTTAAATGTTCATGTTGTCTGTCTAGATTATACGCAGATCGTCCCTCCAGTGTGACGACTGCACTCGTGTATATTATTTACAATTTAAAGTGAGGGTCTGGGTCAGAGGAGTGGAACTGATAAAGCTTTCTAACTCTGGTGAAATACAGAGGAAAAATGCTTTAAAAAAATGTTAACTGTAATCTGGTCTTATGGGTTTGACCTTTGACTCTGCCAAGTTTCACTGGTGGGAGGCGGTCGGTGTCTCCTGCCAACTCGTGTCCAGTTTCAATGGAATTCTTATTTCATTGTACTTCACAGACTGTACTTCACCACTGATGTACTTTATGGTTTCCGGGTTATTATTTAGTGTACAGTATAGTACAGTACACTATAGTAACGGTCTTATGGGTCATTGTATGAATGGTCACTCTCACACATATTCACACCTACAGGCAGTTTCGCACAACTAATTAGCCCAACTAGCCTGCTTTTGGGTTTTGGCAGCAAGCCAGAGTCCCTGTAAAGAACTCCTGCAGGCTCATTGAAGAAGAAGAGAGAAAGAAAAACCAAGCCACCAAAGGAAAAGACAAAATTCCTGTTGAGGGATTTCACAAAATGTACTTTTTTTTGTTGATTTTATTATTGTACCTTTAAATTGTCCTCTGACTAATCTAAATTATGTCAATGTCATTGTGTGACGTCTTCACATGCTATTTCATCATAAAAAGGAAATGATACTCAAAACCAAGTATTTTCAACTGGAAGTATAGAACTGGACGTTTTATGGCTTTGATTATATTTCTGTATCTTTTTCACTGTAACCAAAATTAAATAAAGGTTGAACTATGTG
The DNA here is from genome assembly GCF_963383615.2 of Lipophrys pholis. NCBI lineage: Eukaryota > Metazoa > Chordata > Actinopteri > Blenniiformes > Blenniidae > Lipophrys > Lipophrys pholis. Next base: position 13,518,611 of record NC_137636.1, on the reverse strand, counting down.
GTAACTGACTATGTTAGAGTAGTGTTGTATTTTTTTTGGTGACTGCTCATTGATTTAACTGAACTAGATGTCAAAGAGGACAATGTAATGTCAACAGTGGAAAATGAAGGACTCATTTGTACCCTCTTTACAAAGAGAAATAATTCACTTTGCCAACAAAAGTAAAATGACGGACCCCCCCCCCCCCCCCCCCACAAACTGAACAATTGATGCGTATTTCCAGTTAGTAGTCTAAATATTTGTGGGTTTCACATGACATGACACAGTATTGGTGGCTCCATCTTAAGGAACAATGGAAAAATGCAGTAAAGTAAACAAATGATTAGTAGGATACTCAACATTTAGTCATTAACAATAACATGAAGCCATTGCTAACAAAAAGGAAACGCTAAGTGAGTTACAGTGTTCACTTTCTCAAAACGAATCGCTCACCGAACTGTCCCGTGGTCGCTTTTTATGGCAGCAATTACTATCTTACTCTTTTCATTTGTGCTTCCTATTTGTGACATTGACATGGCAAAGTTTTGGATCATTAACCCGTCCTGAAATAGTGGTAAACATCAATGCTATTGAATAGCCTGAGAGACTCACTGGTGTAAAGAAGAGGATTTTTTGGACAAGGTGGATGTAAATATCAGCAACAGGCAGATCTGACAAATTTCCAGCACAAATATTTTTATACCACTTCGTTCATCTTTGAAGCTAGTCCCTTCTGACACTCTGTCCAGCCTGTATCCTCCACAGTTAGCACTTAACCTCAAACAAGGTTTTGAACGTTGGAAAGGAACCAAAGGACCAGTAGGAAAGCCACGCTCAGGGAGAGAGTCCAAACTCAACACAGAAATGCCCCCAGCCATACTCCAACTGGGCGTATTCTCACTGTGAGGTGAGCGCGCTAACCACTGCACTTCATCTGGAAGGGAAATCAGATTGAAACCCAACTCCAGGTGGCCGATTATGCTGATTTGAACCATCTTTCACTGCAGCAGGCAGGAGCAGGTAGACTTGGAAACGCTGCTATGGAGTAAAATTCTAATGTGGAAATACACAGGTAATTTCGAGAGCGAGTTTTTTTTTTTTTAAAGGACTTTTCTTGCTTGGAAACTGATCATGAACTCTAACTCTTCAGTGAAATGAGTTTGATGGCCGACTGTCAAGCTCTGCTTCCACACTGCAGCCAGTGAAAGACATCTTTGTGCGTGTGGGTGACCAACACAATGTCCCATCAGCAGCCTGCAGCCTCCTGAATATTCATCCGCACTCCTCAGGCCCACAATCAACAAGGGACAAGGGGCTGAATGCCTGCCTGGGGGAGGGAGGGGGGGAGGGGGGGGAGGGAGGGAGGGGGGGGGGGGGGGGGGGGGGGGGCAGGGGTGGCAGGCAAATCCCAAGAAAAGCGGGGGGCAAACAACCCCGTTTCCATGGCAACAAGTCCTGCCTCTGCCCTCCGCTGCAGCAGGCTGTGGGAGGAGAGGAGAGGAGAGAGGCGAGGGGAGGCAGGAGGGCTGTTTCTGTCCCCCCCCTCCCCCCCCCCCCCCCCCCCCTTTTCCCCCCTGGTCTTTCTTTTTCTTTTTCTTTTTTTTCTTTTTTGTCGGTTTTGGTTGGAAAGACATGAGTCGGACTTTACTGTGAGGGGCAGGTATCCGCGGCTCTGCCAGCCAAAGTTCCTCTACGTGTGGACGAGCGGGATTTGTGCGTCGCCAAGGGATTATAATCTGGGAAAGAAATATATATATATATATATATATATATCAACAGCCATGGACGTGAGGAGAAAGTTGGAGGTAAACGCCGCTTTTCCCTGTCTATTATTATTTTTCTTGTACCGCTACTCGGGAGCAGGAAGCTTTTAGTCGGAAGCACAGCGGCTTTCCAATGACAGACTTTGACAGGACGGAGTGAAAAAAGTTCGCAAGGTGCTTTAAAGTGTCTCCATGTGACCATATTTGGTCATCGGCAAGTTGTACTATGAAGCGTACAAAAGCAACACCAGGCTGCTGCTGCTGCTGCTGCTGCCTTTTTTCTGTTCTGCTGCTGACCCTTTGAATGAAGAAAAATTTTTTTTTTAAAAAAATCCCAGCGGATACAAGCAGTCAGTCAGCAAACTGCAATGAGATCAAGTTAGAATCGTTCGAACCTCCAAAAAAGTCGGCAGATGAACAGAGAGAGCACAGGACTCTGTGGTTCAGCATACACTTTGGATACAGAGTTGTTGTTTTCTTTTTTTGTTTGTTTTGTTTATCTGTTAACAAAGACAAAAACACATTTGACCAAATCTCTTCTACATTTCGGTTTTCATTGATTTTGCACCGCCTTGCTCGAGCTGAATGCGTTCTACTTGTTTCTGAGCCAATGATAATAAAGGTGCGTTCATGGACTTGGAAAGTTACCAGTTTGGGAGTATTAACACAACACAACAACTGCTAACAAGTGGGGAATCTGCAGATAAGTGACAAACAACATTATAGTCACCTACATCGCCCAACTAATAATAAAGTCACATTTAAATAGACAATGCTACTTGTAGACTATTAGACCAGTGGGGTTAAACATATGTCTCGGTGGCCCATCCTGGCCCCTCGGGTAAAGAATCTGGACCTTGGGATGACGTTGCTGAGTCTAAACATTACAAAAGAGACAATGACTATATTGTCGTTCCTAAATTGGCCACTGATGGTGGAACTTTTTTTTTTTCCCACAAGATCATCAGACATGACAGTGAGAATTGAAACTTGACAGCTGATTGCAAGATACTGCTGTGAACGTGAACTCTTTGCTAGAAACATTACACTACCATGTTTAAGTCTCGAAAGAATCACCATGGTAAAGAGGATTTTAGGTGGTTCTGTTTAAAAAACAAAGTTGCATCAAACATGAATATTTTCAGAACTGGTATTATTAGTACTCGAGACTGGCCACAGGACCAAAATGTCAAGGTTTTGGTCTTGACTCAGTCTCGGCTGATTGAAGTGTTGATCTTGGATTGCTCTGGTGGTCTTGACTACAACAGTATAATTAACTTGTATGTTTTGCACTAAAATAAAGGGGGTGATATGAAGCTGACAGTATTTATAGATTGTGATGCTTTAATTTGACTGTTCTTGGTCCAGTGGCGATCAAACAGGGCTGTATGTGGTACCTGAAATAAAATGAGTTGGACTCCTGCTTTAGACGTTTATGGTAGTCAGCTAGCGACGTCAAAATGACAAGGTCTGTCAGATTTCACCTTAACTATGACACGTTTTAAAAAACAAAAACAAGCAGTGTACATCAATCAGTGTTGAAGCACTTTGTGTTGTGTTACGTCACATTAGCTTCTAGAAGCTTTCAAACATTTTCCACTTTGACTTTATCATTGAGAGGTTCCCATGTAAACAGCTTACTCATGTATTTATTCTACTAAGAAGTTAGACCTTTCCAGCTTTCAATATATTTTACGATACAACAGTTGCACAACGGACTTGGATAGACTATTCTATTCTATTCTATTCTATTCTTATAGTTCAGGTACATTGCCAGATGTCAGTGGTAATATATCATAAGTCTGGATTCATGTGCATATTCTGCTCACAACTTACTTTCTTTATGTAAGTTACTTGTTTTTGTATTTGTTAAAAACTTAACATTTCAAAAAGCTGATCACAAGTCTCTCTTACCACCATGATGCAGAGCACAACACTTGATTTTATCTTGTTTTTTTAGGCTATATGTTCCAGATGTCTCTATTTCATTTACTTTCTCATGGGCTCTTGCATGTATTAGAATAAATCAACAAATCTGCTTAATGCTTAATGTGTGATAATCACCTGTTACTAAGTGAGTGTTTGTGCGTATCAAGGTTCCCCTCAGGGTTTTACAACAGTTATTAAAGTCATACTACTTATATACCTTATAGACAGCACTTTTAAAACCCAGCTTTCACTGAAGTCTTTGTAGTGTCAATACAAGGAGCTTTGTGTCTGTTGGGAATGTTTTTGGTCTTGAATATGAGTTTTCTTAACCGATTACAGCCTAAATCCTCACAATCTTATCTTAGTTAGTATAATACAAACCTTATGGTCTGTGACTGGTTTTCTTTAGGGCTCCGTTTTTCCCTCTTATACTCTTTCCATTGTGCAGATCAAACAATGACCTTCCCCGCTCAGTGGACAAGACTGTCAACACAAAGCTATTGAGGAAGTTCTTCTCTGGTCCCCATTCAGTTGTAACAAGAAGTGAGTCTGGCTTTTTACCAGACGCTCTTAAGGGAATTGTTGTTCAATCAACAATCAGAGTTTTCCCACTTAGGATTTGTTATGATTTGCAGACACTGTCTACACATTTTTAGTCTGTAAGAGTAAACGTCTGATGATGTTGCCTTGAGAGGAGCTCCGCAGGAACAGTGCTGTTCTCAGGCATTTTGCTGAATAGGAACCCAAGGCTACAGAGCTTTTCGATGAGCTGATAGCATAGTTTGTACAAAAATCCCAGCGTTAATTGGGCAAATCACAAGACCGTCTCCCTAAACGATACCACCAGGCTCTATTGAGAGAACACTATCCTTGAAACTGACTGCAAGTCTAAACATTTGAACTGATCTGCCTGGACATTATGTAAAATGCTGGCTGTCAGTCAGTCTACTTATAGTTGTGATCTCAGGGATGTGCTGTAGTCTGTGTCCGCCTTGTTAAATCAAATGTTTAGTTGGAGAATCATGTGCCTGTACGGAATACAGAATATAGGTACTGTACATGACAGATGTGTACGGACTGTTTATAGAACTATACTCTTGGCCAGTACTAAAGATACAAGCCTTTGAATATTTTTTTTGTGTGTGTGTTAAAATAGGTGCCTGAATATTTTTTTTTCTTCAGTTTCCAATTTAACAAGTTAAAAAAAATTTTTTTTCATTATCAACAAACCACAAATGTGTCTTCTTGATTGGCAGCATTGTTGACTTGTCCAACACTCATATGGCCCAACAACTCTTTGTTTTAACACATTTCCACATTTGACTATAAGGTGGTATTACAATGCCAAGAGGAACATGTCATAAAATACGCTGCTTTTCTCTGTTCAGACTGTTACTCATTCTGAAGCTGCCTCCTCAAATACAATCGCTTCACCATCAGGTTGGATGTCTGAATACAAAACACTGTCAGCTGTGTGTTCAACTCATAAACACTTGTCACAGCCTGTTGATACTTGGACTAAATGATGCCGACTCAGCACTCACAAAGCCTCTCTATAAAGAAGACAGTTTACATCATATAATGAGTCACTAGCATCTCTGTTATGAATAGTCATTCAATGAGTGTGCAGATCAACGCAAATTGACTTTGAAACACCATTTCCAGATCATTAAACACATACAGCTGAAGCGAACTACTTGGATCTCTGAAACGCCTCGTCTAGAGGTGGAGGAGTAATGCTAATACGGTGATGTGAGCACTGATCGACCTTCATTTCTCACCCTTAGTGGGTTTGATTAATCCATTGCTCAACACACTGGGAGATGTTCAGTTACCTGGTGAAGGTAGCATCCCCTTTATGATTTGAAGGAAATATGTTGGCTGCTTATGTTATTATTTTATGAGTTGCTCAATACTTTATTAGACTTTTCAATACGTGTTTATGCTGAAATTTGCACTGGCTTTTCTTTTTGTTTTCTCCATCACATTTAAGATCGTGACACAAATAAGTCATCACTTTAAGTTTTGAGCCTGTTTGATGTTGATCAAAATTGACAACATTTCAAGTAGTAGAGAAACTGAGCGGTACCACCGGTGTACTTCGAACCAGTCTTTGTTTCCATAAACTCTCTCTTTAAGACAGTGGCAAACAAGAACACATTTTTCTGTCCTTGGAAAAGTCAAAGATGTTTGTGTCATGGGTCAGATCTGTGACACAAATTCAAGCCTCCCCGCTGCAGCTCAGATGGATTTAAGCCTGTTTTCCACATGCCTGCCTCTGCAGCTGTGCACGCTCATATCTAGGTTACACTGAAGGGTTTTCCCTCTTTTCCACAAAGTGAAAACATGCCATGATTACCCTGGAAAAGAAAAGGAAAAAAAAAAAAAAGAAGCTCCACTTGCGAAAAAAAAAAAAAAGTTTCCAAGTATTGGTTCCACCTGGTCAATCGAGCCCTATAGTGGCAGCGTGGTGAACCATGTGGTGGGGTAATTATATTCAGTAGGTATAGCTGTGTGTGCAACTGCCAGTAGTAGCGACCTTGGTGGTTTTATTTTACATAGAAGCTTTCAGAGCCTTAAACGGCTCTCCAGAGAGTCCGATTACGAACGCAATATGTTCATACTTTATATCCAGAATACACTATTCTCCTGCAGTTTCTGATGGGAATTTTGCAGCTTTCCCATCGCCTTTATCCTTCCAAGCACACACTCAAGGTTGTTTGTGTTTATACCGCAAATGTTCACATAGCCACTAAAATGGACTGTATTTGTCTCGCTGTGAGTGAATTTCAAAAGCCATACAGATGTCTAAAAGGATTTACATGTTGCACAACTCCCCCTCTGCTCAGCTAACATGATTTGACTCAACCAGCTCAAGTCTCTTTTTGTCTGTCCGGGACAAAACTGGTCTTTCTGTGGGATATTGAGACAATGGTGCGGTTAAGTGTGTGGGCTCATGTGGTCATGTCTGCCAGAGATTTTCACTCTTCCTTCTGTCTTAACTTGTTTTTTTGGCAGCCTGTGAGCTCTGTGGCGGTTTAAAAAAAAAAACACCTTGAAATCGGGTTGCTGATCAGCAGAAATAGAGTACCAGGTCAAACAGAAAAAAAAAGCCAGGGCACAGGAGAATTACAGTATTAGGTCAGGAGCTGTTGTGTCTGCTGCTTTGTGCTTTTGGATAGTCGGAGAAACCTGAAAGGAAGCCTCTTTATTGGAGGTAATAAAAGTCCAACCATCATGACGTCAACAATAAATTGTAACACAAAGCCGTACTCTGTTCATATAATCCTGAACATTGAGTGCCAGGTGCCGAGAGTGTACATATTTGTGTGTAGTCTTTGTTAAATGAAAATGAAGCTCTCGGGATCGACTCCAGGTGTTACTGCCCCTCCGCTGTGCTTCCTTTCACCCACTGAAAACACTCTTTTAATATTTTGAAAGCCGCGGCGGTCTGATGAAGAGAGCAAATATTAGTACATTCCTGTGTGTGGTGGTGAGAACAGTGTATCAGACAATCTGTCAATGTGACAGTGCCAAGGACATGTGGACTCTCTTTTGAAGATATTATACCCAACGGAGTCTGTTTCTCCTTCACACAGACACTGCACACAACTACACACAAACGCACACTGATAAAAGACTTACTTTTTAACCATCGCTCTCTTTCAAGGACGTAACCAATACAAAGGGCTCTTTTATTCCAAGTCAAACAGTCCGATGGAGACACTGTCATAGTACCGTTTTATCAACTTGCTCTTGTTGTAGAGTGAAAAATATGTCATTGATATGCCTCTCATGGAATCTCTTATGGATCTCGATGGAACTGAACTAGGGAAAAGTATTTAACATGTTTAGCTTCCAGGATTAAGGAACGCCGAGGATTTGAAGAAAGGCAGTCTCCTTGGAGTTCAAGTTTAAGGCACAAACTTTTTATCAAGTCAAACTTGTATCTCTCTAAGACTGAATGCGTCACTCACAAAACCTTGAGTGCAAACAGAGGGAGCAGCCAAGATGCAACAGCTGAACAGAGGGAATGTGTGATTTGGGGAGTATATGCTTTTAATGTGCTCTGTCTCTCAGACTGTTGACATCCTAAGGAGATTTGTGGTGTATCCTGTCAAGCTGTGATGAAACGCTTGAAGATGGCAGCGATGTGTGTGGGGGCCTCACAGACAAAATGTTTCGCAAAGGTTTTCTCAAAGGCATCATGCTGCAAGTTTGTCAGATTCACGGTGAACAATTTTTCCTAGTATCAGTCCGAGCAACTTCAGACTTTTCAGTTTTACATCGTTTTTCTAGTGTCTTCTTTTTGTCGTTACATTTCCCAGCTGGTTACTGCCTTGGTTCACTCTCACTATTGTTATCAGAGCTGTTTCCAGCTGTGGCATGCAGCTCTAAAAACCCTCAGCAGGCTACCTGCTCAACAGACAGACTCAGTCTGTGACCAGCTGGAAAAAAATAATGCATTGTCTGGAAGTTAAATAGGCTCGCTATTCTCCTGAAGAGTTGAAGAACAAAACAAAGACGAATGGAGTGAGAATTTCTGACTTTGAACAAGTGGCTGGAAGGACCATGTGCATAGCAATGATGTTGCTGTGTACTCATCTGATCACATTGTTTAAGCTTGAAGTCAAGCCATCTTTATTTCTTGAGCTCAACCTCACACATGGGAAGACACGGTGGATCATTGATAATCAGTACTGCGTCAAAGGAAAGGGTTCCTGGTTCCATCCTGCTGACAGATGGGGCATTTCTTTGTGGTGTTTGCACATTTTTCCTGTGCCTGTGCTGTGTGGCGCTTCACTGGATATCCTGGCTCCCTCCCACAGTCCAAACACATTCTTGTTATGTTTGGTGACTCAAAATTAGCCGTAGGTCGGGCTGGTTGTCTGTCCCTTTGTGTTGCCCCTATGATTGACTGGCAACTTGTCCAGACTGTTTCCGGCCTTTTGCCCCGTGTTGACTGCAGTGGGCACCGACCCTAACCCCTGGAACCCTAGTCTGGATAAATGGATATAGAAGATATTTTTATAACAGACTGGCATTCAACATGTGTTGTGTGCACAGACTAGAGCAACATGGTACATTTTTTAGTTTGCATGATGTGGAGTACTGATATAAGATCCACAAGGACATCCAGCTACTTCTAGCACAGGAAGGTTTGGGGGAAAGTGTCTAAGAGCGTAAATAATTAAAGAGGGCGAGGAAAAGAAAGCGCAGTGTTTTATTTGTGAACTCTGATCTTTCCAGTAACAAAAAACCCTTCATCAAATAAGCTTCTTAGATTAAAATGTGCCTGTATGTCATTTAGCATCCTGCCAGTCAAACACTAAACATGTTCACACCAGTGAATGCTGAGAGTATCTTCAGCTGTTGACCGTTAGTTTGCCTTGCTCGGACATCTCAAGAGAAAAGCGGACTTGAATGTGGTTGAATGCACTTTAAAGGTACTCTGGAGCTTTCTTAGAAGTTCTTGTTTACACGCTGTGATTTTGTGTAGGGAGATGGTATCAGACCTCAGGAAGTCAGTTAGCTAACGCCTTGGTGTTTACACAGCAGAGTCCATCTTAGGCCTCTGTGACCCATTTCTGTGATAATAGCCAAGAAAACAATGAAAGTTACACAGATGTTAACCTCAACTAATGTTACAGAGAAGTTCAACCAAGTTCAGTAAAGTCATGACGATGTTGTTTCGTTGACATGTGTGTGTTTGCTGTCACGGGACAAAATGACTGAAAACATATAGTCTTTTCTGCAGAGTGAGAAAGTGAGAAGTGTGTGTCACTTTAAGAAAAACATACAACATGTTCATCAAGTGTTGATCAAATTTCATTTCACTCAATAAGTATTTGTGTTCTTAGTTCTGTTCTTTCATTTTTCCTCAATACCCCTTTTTGTTTTTATGTTTGATGAGTTTTGGTTTCAATTGGGTATTTTTTTTTAATATATTTTCCTCAGTATATCCATATCCTTTGTAAAAAAAAACAACCAAAAAAAACAAAAGAACAAAACAAAAAACATTTGTGAAATTTATTTAAAAGATGTCCTGTCTAATAAGGAACTTCTGCTTTGAGTCACCTCCATGTTACGTCCTATTTCTTGAACTTCTGAAATCCTGCAGCACAACAGTATCTGCATCGGAAGATCTGCAATGAAATGTAATTGTAATGTAATATGTAATTAGGCTCTGTAGCCTACTTTAATTCACTTTGTGCAGTGTGGTCTGTGCACTGTGCACTTCTGAGCAGGGCAGGACTACAACCGTTCTTTGTATCAAATAAATATGATGATGCACGCTTCGTCCTCTTTGCAAAGTCGACAGTCACAGGAAATAGCTGACAGCAGGAATGCTCCCTCTCTGCTCATCTGTCTCTATAAGAATCAGATCTGCTACTGGTTGGCTGGCTTCTTCATACAACTACTTCCTGTAAACAAGTCATGCGGCCAAGCAGGCACCCTCCTGTTCACCTCTGATCTCCGGGGATGTCCGTTTGACCCGCTTACGCACCAGAAACAATTACTTTGAGCCCCTTTTAAAAGGGTCAGTGCTGCAATTTCAGGGGCATTGGCCTCAAGTTTGACGACAGGCTTCAGCTAACTTTTGATCTAATATGTGATAGATGACGTCTTTAACATATTTTGTGGTTTTCTGTGTGGCCTTCTTGTCATATTGGAGGATGGTGTATCACATTGAATATTTGAAAGACATTCAACAAGTGAAGCACTCAACATTACAGTTTTATTAATGACGGAAGCATGAGTCATCAATCCCAAGACAAAAAGTCACTTTTTTAACTGAACAGCTTATAGCAACTTTCTGCAGACATTCTTATGAAGAAATACACACATCAAACCAATAATAGAAAATATAACAGAGCCTTCAATATTTGAGCTTATTGTCTAGATCCAGTCAATATTAGCCTTTATCAATTTCATTAATGCTACTCATAAGATTAATACTTTTACTGGTACAACTAAATTATATTGATACATCAATTTTAAACAATATTAAGACAAGCCAAACACTTGTTACCAAAAATATTTACAATTTCAGATTCTCTTTAAATTATTTAACATATTTTATTGCCTCTGATTTGAGTGGTTTAGCAAATGTAAGTCATATGTTTGTTATGGCAATGCCATTAAATGCACAGCAGTAAGTCCAGGATTTTGCTGAACCATCCATCAGCCCTGACCTCCTCTCTTCATAAACTTTGTGCTTCTTTACCTACGTCACCTTATTCCTCCTTTTGTTGTGCTTACTTCAGGTTCCCATGAATTGTTATGAGCTGCTTACACAAAAGAACCATGGGAGTTATTTATATTTGACGACAATAAAAGAAATAGGTTCACATGGTGTTTTGAATATGTTGAGAACTTTACCTGATGTAATATGTTTCTTTGAATATCAGCAGTGACCCTAAGCATATAGGAATATGCACCCTATCTCTAGTAATACGTGAATTGTTTACATAAACCCTTTGTTCACATTAACTGGAGAGCAGACAGAATAAGAAATAGTTTCCCTTCCAGATTTTCTCTTGGCCGAGATCCAAAATGTCGGTGACGGTTTTGGGCAGCAGCGTAGTTCTCTGTATCTTTGGATGGTGAAAGGCACATTTCTTAGGTGGGAAAGTGCAACCGTGCCAGGAGCACCAGCGGTACTCTGGCACAGGGTTTGACTGCACGCTGTGTTAGTTCTGCCACTTACTTCTGGTTTGTTGAAAGTCGTCGTCTGCACTATTTACACTGGAGCTTCTACATGGCAGATGTGGTGAAGTGTGGTACACGGTAGGATTTTTTTTACTAGCCAGCCTTTATAAGAAGTGGAGGAGCTCAGTCATCTGGGATTGAGAATAATAGACTCCTGGTTTAACCCTTTGAGATGTGAGTCCTCTTTGCTTCAGTTCCTTTTTAATCGTCTGCAACAATCTGTGAAGCAGATCACCAGATGCTGCTTTTCATTCAAAGCACAAGTCTTTAAAATGATAGTGTCATCTCAAAGCACTCACTGTTCAACTGTATCCAAAGAGAGAGTGGTGTAAAGGTATATACACTTCTGGCCTACTCCACTTGTTCAAGACCAACAGGTTGATTAGATTCCCAAATCAACACTTATCAGTGCGCTATAGATATTAGTAAATAACTTTTTTTCCACATTCAGTGCTTCATTCAATGGTTTAAAACTTACAGTATATACTCAGGGTCAACAGTATTCCTGTTGTTGAATATCTTTTAACGTTTTTTGTCTCATTATGTCATAGTAATTACTACAGTAATGCTTGAATGGATGTTGTTTCAGTTCTGAGTGGGCTAAAGCAGTAGTTTGGGGTGGGTCTTCTTAGCAGAAGCCACTTGGGTTCAGAGTAATGCCTTTTTCTATCATAAGCTTTTCGTTTCATTTTTTGGGAAGAATTCATTCATCCATCTATCATATCTCTTCATTCAATTCAGGGTTCCGGTGCACTGGAGCCCTTTTCCTTTTGGTTCAAATCATTTCTTTTATCGCGATTTGCACAGAACGAAACAACAGGATTGTTAGACAGTCAAAATAAAGAGCAATTCTGTCGCAAAGCAGTATTTCATTGTATTTTTTTCTTTCACTAACCCACCCTCCCTGCCTATACTATTCTCGCCCTCCCCAACTTATCACACATGTCTTCCTTCCATTCATACCAACACACATCTTAAAACAGTTTAAAAGGCTATCATAGTTCAGACACAGTGACGCACGCACGAAGCTACAGATCACCATTTACATCTTAAATCAATGTTTTGGGAGACAACCCCCCCACTTGGGGAGAACATGCAAACTTCACACAGAATCCAATCGTGGACATAATCCAACAACCCTCTTGTAATGCGGCAATAGTGCGAACAACTGCATCACTATGTGGCCTGTAGAAATCACACATTTCTAAAACAAAGTTTGTTGCAATTGAAATGGAGACAAATTGAAATAGAAAAGAAAGATGTAGTGCAAAACCAGACGTGGAACAGTCACATAGGTTGCAGGCAATATATAAAGACTTACCACATTTAAAGTGGAAAGCATCTGAGGAGTTATGCTTTTTTTATTGCCTGTTGATCTGAACTCTTCCACATTTTGACAACCCATGGGCTTCGATAATCTGCTCTGTGATTCTATGTAACAAATTTAGTGCTACAGAAAACTGCATTCAGTCATTGACACTACAACTAAGCCTTGATTCTTCGTTTGATCCTGTTTCCTCTTTGTGTTTCAGAGGAATTCTGATTATCTGGTGTTTGATCTATAAATTATTTTCAATGTTTATGACAGCATTAGATGCTTCCTCTTTGTATAAGTCAGTCACCCTATGAAGAACTCTACTGGAAATATTCACCTGTGTTTTTGTGTTTGCTGAAGTTGTTGCAGCTGTGATTTTGTGAAAATGTTCCACATTGTGTTTGTCCATCAGGTGAGCGGGCGGGCTGCAGACAGACATGACTGCCAACAAGAGTTCAAAGGCTGTTCCTCGAGGAGGAGGAGGGGGTAAAACTCCCCGGGACATCCCCGACAGGTCAGTGACATCAGGGGCAGAGCGGGTGAGTCAATGCGCTCGTCCAGTAATCTCAGGTAGTTTCCACATGAGTATCCATCTGACTGGATGTTGAAAGAGACAGAAGTCCTGTATTTAGTCAGCTCATTCATCTCTCGCCACAACTTCTCATTTGTGATCTGGTTGATTTTCTTTGCTCATTGGAAAACCACTGTGAGTGTCAATACTACTAAAACTTTTGCAAATGTAATCCTGTTTCCTGGACAAAGACCTCATTGAGCTCTGAACTGTGAGTACTGAGATGATGTTAGTATGGTGAGAGCTGACATTGTGCCAATGTGTTGATAGGTGTTAATTAGAAATGTATAAAGTGGCATTTCGTGTCTGCAACTGCCTGCAGTGAAATATGTCAGAGAGGTTTGTCATAATTATTAAGAGAGTTTTCTATACAGTATTGGACCACAACATTTAGGCAGTTTTATAGTCATACTAATTTTCTTGTTCACGTTAATGAAAAACTAGAAATGTTCCAGAGGGATGGATCAAAGACACATTGAATTTTTTTTTTGTTTTTCTTTCCCAGTTTCATTCTCAGTTTCCCAGTTTGTGCTAAGTAGCTTTGATTGTCCCAGACAGCTCTTACACACCAACATTTCAGTTCAGCGGTATCCAGTGATGATGACCAAATATGATTATACAGATAAAATAAATTTTTTTGGAATAGGGCAGTTTGCTCGTACTTCACAGGGATAACATAGAGAGATGGACAATCATTCACACTGTTGTGACCAATTTAGGGACACCAATTAACCAGGTAAGCTTGTCTTTGTATTTTCGGAGGAAGCCAGAGCATCAGGAGAAAGCCTGCACACAGGAAGAACATGTAAACCCCTTCATAGAAACGCACCCACTTTATAATCAAACTGGAGTCTTTTTGCTGTGAATTTAGAATAGAATCGAATAGAATCGAATAGAATCGAATAGAATAGAAATGCTTTATTAATCCTTGAGAGAAATTCTTGAAGGATGAAGTTATTTGTTCTGTGTCCCGTGCATTTTACTGCAGACTAGTTGTTATATACATTTGGCTGTAATCACAATACCAAACTATTCCTACAGTAAAAATAACTGATCATTTAAGATGCCTCTTAAGGTCGTGTTACCTGAGGATCTGTTAAGTTCACATGTAAAGCTCATAAAACCTGTCAAAGATGGATTGTAAATCCCAGTTTCAAGAGGTGGAGAGGCTTTACTGTACAGTTGGATTGTGCTACGCAATGTGTTACCCCCAAACAATGAAACTAACCAGGGATCACTTTCAAGGACAAATTACACCTACAGCAAGCTATGTAGCCTTAAGAGGCATACATGGCAACATGTAGCAACACAGTGACAGAATGGAAGGTTATATTTAAACCCTTAACACAGACAGGGTCATCTTTTGATTTTGACCTTTGAGTATACTTTTTATACAACACAGATTATAATTAACCGTCAAAAGCAACCAAGTCAGATGTTTTGACAACATTTTGGCTGAGCACCAAGCGACAGAGAGAGCAGTCATACTCCTGTTATTGTTTAATACATGAAAAAGTCCCCAAACATTACATGTCCTCCTATTTTATTTGACTTTCTAAAACATTCAAGTTTGCACACTACATTAAGAAGTGGGAGCAACTGGCGAAGTTTGGAAATGTTGAACTTGGAGTGTTTTGGTTGAACTGTTCTGTGACCAGTTTGCTCTCTCCACATCTCCATCCTGGTCAGTAACAGGAAGTGCCTTGTGGTTAACAGGCCCTGACAGCCTGAGTGAAAGCCGGAGGCCAGGTTGTGACTGGCACGCGGCTCTTTGTACAGTACTGCATGTGTGGCCGGCCCAGCTGAAGCTGGGTAAACTGGGCTTATTTTCACAAGCATTAACCAGACCTCCAGAAACCCAGAAAGGTCTCCAGGCCTAGAATAGAGAATAGAAAGAAATCTCCCTGTGTTTTCTTTTCATGTCTAATTGAGATGTTTTCATAGGGTAGTCTATATTTTATTCTACAGCATATAGAATAATATCAGCCTGTGTCTTCTTACTCTAATACAGTAAGGTATTCAAGATGATTTTTGGAGTTTTTCAGTTGACTACACCCACTTTTGTATTTAATATTATATTCATTCATTCCTTCATTCATCATCGTCAACATCATCATCATCATCAAATGTGTAACCAACTATAAAAAGCAAACAAAAGCAATATGGAACAAGAATTACACAATATGGACAAATTAAAGATATAGGTATGTACTTTAATTTGTTTTATTGAGCAAGTGGTAAAGTTAAATGTCTAATTTTAATCAAATAAACATTTCAAACAGCCAAGTAGAATTTATATATGTTTGTAGTAATAATAATAATATATACATTAATAAAACATCTAATGATAATCCTCATGGCCTGTGCATATCAAATTAAACATATGCGCAGATTCTTCAAAACATTCTCAAAGGAGTTTGCTGCCAGTGTAAATATTTCTTTTGGATCATCTTGTTATTGCCTGCTTATTGTCACATTGTTGAGCATGAAAACGCCCTCATGTTCCAACGATGAAAGTAAAAGGAAAGTGGAAAACCCCAGAGCAAAAACTCATACGGTCATAATTAACTCAATAAACTGTGCTGTTGGTGGTATTAGGATTTCATTTCTGAGTGTTTGGTCCGGTTGCTACTAAAACATTCCCATTGATATTTAACTTAACAGACACTGCTCGCCGCCTGGCTTCCTGCAGTCGTCCATCTCCCTGGCAGAAGTTTAGTTAGGAGTTCTGCCAAGAACCCAGTATGATTTTCATTTGCCAGACCAGTTCTAATAGTTTCCCCACTAAAATACTGCATGTACATGGGCTGACTGCTGAGTAACGTCAAAGCGCTCAGAAATGACGATATTAATTCACAAAACCATGTAGTCTGATTGAGTTATTGTGGGTTTAAAGTGTAATACATTTGCTCTTGCACTTTGTTTTGGTCCATTTGACATCATTTATCCTTTTCAGAGAGTATTTTCTGTCGAGTGATACTTTTCAAGCATTACTTTTACTTGTCACCCCACACATCGGGATAAGTCTTGACCTTTAGTGTTGGGGACACTGGTTTGATTCCTGATCGGGACTGGAATGGCAACTTGTTTAAAAACTAGTCATGTTTATGGTGCAAGTTGTGATACCTTGCTGTGTTGATTCCTGCGAAAGGTAGCAGCTCAGTAGAACCTTTCACTGCAACACATTAATAAATAGGTTAATAGGTTTTATCTTCTCCAATTTAATGATCATAGTTATTCATAATGTCCAATTTGTCTCAAGACAAACAAGTGCGTGTCCTTCTGAGAAGTAATCATATTGATGGTAAAGCAGGCAGGTTTGTTTTAATGAGATTCAGATTATGTCTCTCTCTCTCTCATACTGGCATCACTTTACATAATATCCCCCAGTTTCACATTTAGAGCAGTTAACCAACACTGAATAATTTCACCTGAACAAAATAATTTGTAGTTGCAGTTTATGTTTTTATTGGAGGGATAAAACTGCTGTATAAGCTAACAATGAACATTATTAGACAGCATAGTTGTGATACAGTACAGTATAGTAAATTTTAGTATAAACTATTGACTACAGATACTGCTTTGAATTATTCTTCTAGATGAAACAGAGATCATACAATCTAGTGTGTTTAAAGAAAGTACAATTTCTGATGGCAGATCTTTCGTGTGTATATATACACACGTTTTTGTGAGTTCCTTATATGTGAGTTGTTGTCTTAAATTTACTCCTATACCTCTCATGCAAGAAAGATAAGATACATCCATCATGCTTGCAGCTTGCAGGCATGTAGCTGTTGTAAAAGTCTCTCCACCCTGGAGCAGGAAGAATGAAACCAGGGAAGGGCAAATAGGTGTGAAGCTGGATCTGTCCCGACCTGCAGTGTTGGATCACAGTCCACAGCCCTCTCCCTCCTCCCATAACGCTTGTTATTCTTGCCATGGCTGTGACATCAGATCTCTCAGCTCTCCACTTTCACAGGAGTTAGTCATCGGCCAAGTAATGATGATGTTCGTGATAAACCGTGAGTAGTGGAGCGACCTGGATTTACGTGGAAACTTTTCCTTTCTGTGGAAATCTTAAAGGGGGTGAACGCCGTGAGAAAATATGTATGTGTGGTCAACGATGTGAGAGTCAGCAGTGATCATGGGACTACAGCAGCACTTAGTATCACTCAGCAAAGATCAGAAAAGGCTTTGAGGACCAGAGATAACTAGTGAGGCTCGTACAGGTAAGGGTGCAGTAATAAATTTGATCTGGCACACCGCTGTCTGTGAGGTCTGCATTGATTCTTCTCAACTTATTTTTGATCATGTGGAAAAATCCACAGTGGCATTTTAATGTAGTCTGTATTTCCTTTGGCCTTTATCTGAGTCTCATTCTGCCAAAGGCAGAATACTTTCCTGTGGTTTTTCTAAAAATGAGGCTCAGGTTTTCATTCTGTCTTTGATCTTGAAAATTAATTTAAACCTTTCAGCTGATTTTTTATTTTTCTTATTTTTACAGTTTTTGCCCATCTGTTCCAGATTGAGTTTCTGTTACCCTTATGCCATAGAGTTGAGTGGACTTGGCTGGCAGCACTTACAACTCACCTTTTTTGTTTTAAAAATCCTCTGAAAGATTGTGTTTTGAGTTTGCATTTCTGTGAACATTTCACACTTCTCTTTCTTGTTTCAGGTGCCAGTCTACATCTCCCTGTCCTGCTCTCTCTGCCAGCCTGGGACAAAGCCAGCAGCCCCTCCTGCAGAGCGACGAGAACTCTGGAAAACAGAGTCGGTACGTCAGGACCGACGGCAGGTTCCTGCTACGCTCTGGATGGAAAAGCAAGACAGCTAGCCTTTCCACTGCTGCGTCTCTCACGGAAGACCCTTACTCGCAAGGGCGTCTCATCAAGTCAAGGAGCATCAGCTGCCTGGACAACAGGCTCTCCATCTATAAGCCTCCAGCTCAAAGTAAGCTGTGTCGTGAAGATCAGACCGCGCAGACGCATACGGAGAAACACGGGGATCCCTCTGCAGGAGTAAATGGTCGACCTTTGAGTTGGAGCACGCTCTCTCTGGGACCATCGTCTAACCAAGGCCACAAACGCACCTTCTCCTTGACCCGTACGGTGACAGGTGTCCCCCCAGCCACTATCCGCAAAAAGATCTCAGAATGGGAGTGCAGGAGAGTCTCTCTGCCTAGGATGAGCTTGTGTCTGGACAAAAGAGGAGGAGAGCGTGTTGGAGGTAGCGAGGGCTGCCCGAGCCTGCTTTCCTCGCCCTGTAGTGAGAAGACTTTTGACTTTAAGGGCGTTCGCAGGATGAGCACAGCGTTCTCTGAATGCTCTTACACAGAGGCGGAAGAAGAGGAAAGAGTTCCAGGCAAGGATGGTATCGGTCGGTTCCAGAAGAGGATTGGCAAGGCAGAGTCATCGGGAACATTTGTGCGTTCCCTGTCTGCTCGTAAAGAGACGTCAGCAGTTCTCAACCGGATACAAAAGATTGAGCAAGCCCTGAAGGAGAACCCTAGTCCTCCCCCTCCACGTTACTTGAGTAACTGCTATGCTCCAGACAAGATGAGACAAAGATCCTTTGTGATAGGTGACGACCTGGACAGTACATGCACCAGTAAGCGCAGCAGCATTTGCTCAGTGACCACTGAACCGGATGCTGTTTTGGTGCCCGACAAGCTCTCTAAACTGAGACAGAGGTTTAGTGTGAGCTCAGCCAGGTCTGAAAGCCCAGAGCCCCCCAGCCAGCAAGCTTCTGTTGGCACACCAGTTAACCCCTTACCCAAACCCAAACGCACTTTTGAATATGACGCCAAGCAGGACCAGACGCAAGCCAATGGATTACCTCCAGACCGAGCCTCTGAGTCGCCCCCGCCACTGCCCTCCACCCCTGCTCCTGGCATGACACGAACTGCAAAGGCCGAGGGCAGCACCCCCATAAAAATCCATGACAGGTGAGATAGAAATATTCAGCTATCCTCTCGTATCACTTGTATGAACATTCACCGTGCCTCTGCTGACCAGCTCCAGTATAGTGAGCTGTTTGTGTTCTCCATTCTCACGCAATAAAACATTTATGGCGTTTCTCTAGAATCTACCTCAGTAAAAAGCATGTGCTGGAGGTGCAACTGCATCTGGAAATGGAAAAACTTTCAATGCTGCTGTGAATAGTTTGTGGTCCTTTGTCGGGATCTCTTTTGGTTGATTGTGATAAGTTCAACCCCAAATTTGGGCTTTTTGTCATTGCGTTACTGTCTTTTACTGTAAATGTATAATGGCCTATTGTATATACTGGAGTGGTTTTTGCAATCAAATATAGGTTAAATATTAAATAGCATCAATATCATGGGCTACACAGTGATTGCCTCATAGCAAGAATTTCTCTGATTTGAGTCCAGGTTGAACTTATGGGACCTGCATTCTCTACCTGTGTGTGTGTGTGTGTGTGTGTGTGTGTGTGTGTGTGTGTGTGTGTGTGTGTGTGTGTGTGTGTGTGTGTGTGTGTGTGTAATTTTTATCTGGACGCTCCAGTTTCTTCCCGCAATCCAAAAGCACATACATTTGAAGCCGTTGACTCTAAATTGTTTGTGAACGTTTCTACGTCTTTCTTTCAGCCTGTCTGGGCTGTATCCTGCCTTTACCCATAGTCAGCTGGGATATAGGCTCCAGTGCCCTGTGACACTTGATTTAAAAACGCAAAATAGGAGATGGATAACATGGAAATCTACAGAATTCTAGGCTTACATGAAAGGCATTGTGTTGTTTTTGTAAAGTGCTGCTTTTTGTCCTTTTCAGTTCGTGGATTTTACCGTACAGTAAATGCCTTTTTGGTTTGGAAGAAAAGTTCTCGCACTAAAAATAGATGATTTATGATAGTTTACAGAACCTGTGATATGGCAGATCCTTTCCAGAAATTCATGCAGGTCCATAAAAAAAAGATCTGGAAGTTTATCTTGGAAAGAAGAAAGACGTCCACATGTTAATACACTAAAGGCACTGTTTGTTCCGTTCTTTTTAACCATTGTTAATGTATAGCTCTTGGGGTTCTGGTTGCGAGGGTGGGGCCTCTTTAGATCGTCTCTGTGTCAAGCAGGCATAAAATCCTGAAACTTTCGTCCCTTGGACTCTGTGTTTAACATTCCTGTGGCTGGAGCAATTTCAGACCAGGCCTAAAAGCCACAAGCTGTTGATGGTGCGACACGACCGTCCAGTAGATCTCTGTAGGCATGCAGCTCAGCTAACAGTGTGTGCAGTGCTTTGACATGTGATGTGTGCCTGACAGAAATAGTAAGATATCTGCATATTTACTTGTGAAATATCTGGAATTTCCTTGTAATTGGACCACGGCGATGATCATGTTTCTGTGGGTTTTGTTTTATTAGTGATACTTGTGGTGTAACGTCATTGAGGGAAGACCTAATGATTCGGACATGTGTTTATAAACAGTAGGAGTATCTTTGCCATCTGTTCAGTTTTTTGTTCTGTTTACAGCAAATGTAGGAAATAAAACTGTCCGTTTAATTGTTTTATTGACATCTGTAGTTTATCTATTACTCTTTGATCTGTTGGGCGCTGAGGCTTAAAAAAAAAAAAAAAAAAAAATCTGTGATCTTCCTGTTTTCATTAACGTGTGTCTTTTCTTTCCAGACAGTCGTGCGAGTCAGAGGATGCTGCCAGCTTGCCGTCTTCGTATCCGTCCTCGCCCACGGAGAACGGCACACTGACCGCAGAGACGCGGAGTCGACCCAATTCCAAAAGCACTTTAGAGGAGAATGCCTATGAGGACATAGTAGGTAAGCATGCTCGGCAGGGTTCCAAAAACTTTGAAAACAAGTATGGCCTTCATTTAGACGGTTTCTGTCTGATTCTTTCAGTTCAGAATGAATAAAGGAGCATTTAAACAGGAGAAAATAGATATCACCTTATGTTACATTAGCTATTGTATTATCTTATTGTAAGGTAACAATAATTTTATGGTTTTTATGGTTACAGTAAATACATAAAAAGTGTATAAGTGTAATAAGTAGCTCATAAAGGCCCTTTATAGAAGCCGGCAGATATTTTAATGAGCGGTATGTGAAACATTAATAAATGTACTCAGACTGTAATGGCTCTTCTTCCTGTATCCGAATCATGTTGAAAAAGTGAATTTCAATCAACTTCACCATCAGATTAATGGATGCCACGTGGCTTAGGTTACATTTTATTGTAAAAAATAAAGAAGGCCATTTTTTCTGAGACTTTAGTCTGATTCTAGGATTTATTGAAAAGGATCATTGTTTAATTCTTCATTTGCGTGCTGAATTTTTACGAGGGAGCGTCATATTTTCTCTCTTGGTGTTATGGCCCTCACTTTCAACCAACTCAATCACATCCTCTGTGAGATAAGTCGTGTATGAAATTCTGTACATGCTGAAGAGCCAAATTCCTTTCCACTAGCGAATGACCCCAGGCCTTCTGCCCAGTTCTGTTGGCAGTTCCCTTGGTGCCGACTTAATGGAGTGAAAATGTGTGTCAGTGTGAGTACAGGCCCACGACAAAGTCTGGATTCCAGTAGAAGTTAAAAGTTTTACACGCTGAAATACATTTTATGAAAAGCTCTCACGCATGCACAAGTGAGGGCAGGATTTAAAAAACAAAACATGTATCATTCAGTATGACTGTATAATTATAATAATGCATTCGTTTTTGGCAATAAATATCAATTATTTTTTATTTATGTATTGAAGGATCAATTCTGAGGTCATGCGTAGTCTTTGAGCCCATTTTCTTCACTGAGGGTGTGTTTTAGTCTCTGAAAGAGCATCAGGACATGAAAGATTTATTTTTTCCAACTCCAACAAAGTCCTCATTGTTCATCCAACACTGAATGTAACGTTTGCTGTGAGGAGACGTTCACTTGCCAATCTTTATTCAAAACAACAGAATCTTTAAAAGGGAGCTTCCATTTGAGCAGGATGATGGATTTCTTCTATGGCAGGACAGATGATACATTCAAGAAGCAGACGGGGGAGCAGGAAATTTGTCTTTTAAGGTTGCCTGTTATAACAAGTATCCAGAAAAACCACAAAGCCCCTAAAAAACCCCACATAGACATCTTGTCCTGCTTGACTCATCCTGGTTTCCTCCACCTGTACTCAATGTCAGATGTTTAACTATGACTGTGAGTCAACTGTAACCTGTGCTACAGGGTGTTTTCAATAGCACAAATGATGGCAATACCAAGTGGGTGCAGTCGATAAATGGAGTCCCAATGAGTGATACATTTACAAGTCTATGAATCACACTTTGTGCCCCCGTGACAGCATGATTCAACTGTCTGCGCTCACTCTCATGAACGCACCTGAGAAAATGTCTGATGCATGCAATGAGTAATTAGAAAATTGCACCTAGACAACTACATACAATTATGAACTTATGGACCTGCTTTTTTTTGATGCAAAAGATTATTTAAGTAAAGCACATTCCTCATTGTGGCCATTAACTGTCTACCTGTGTGCTGGATGCACTTCAGCAATGCCAGATATTAATACAAAGCTGTAGCCGGTTTTTCCACTTTTGCCTATTTTTCTTTAAGCCATGATTTGTTCAGCAGTGTCAACGCAGTCTCCACTCCACCGGGGAAGCTGATACTACCGTTGTTGCTAGAGTTTGTTCTGTGCCTCACCCCGCCCAGAAAGCCCATTGTACACACAAAAATGTACAATCACAGTGTGCCGCTGAGGTGTGTCCACTCCATATATAATACTGTGTGTCTGGGAGTGTGTTAAAGAGGGATCTGGATGTTTGTAATCAGAGGAGTAGATTAGTACCCTCCAGTACATAAGAAGCTCTACAGACATATCATTTTCCCAGCAGGCTCTCATTTCAGTATTGCTTCAGTTTAATGGCGCAGCAGCACAATGTGGGTGCAGACGAAGCCCTCCTCGGTTTTAACGATGCACAGAAAATAACTCCACCGAGCTAATTTACTGTGTGACACAACATAACGCTGTAAAAATCCCAGCAGTAAGCATTTTCTAGTCACGCATGTGTGCATGAGTAGGTGCGTACTGGTCCAATTATTACCTTAAAAATAGTCTCTTCCAATATTAATCTTACAGGTAAAAAAAAATAAAAAACACTTTCTCAATGTTAGAGAAGCAGAGGTCGTTGGGTTTTGCTCTAATAACTAATATGAAAAAAGAAATGCTTTTTTTCTTTTCAATTTCTACCGACAGATAACACAGATTTTCTTTCTTTTAAAAGTTTCCTTTCATGCATTTCGACACCATCTGGCTCTGTTCTTATTCTTCGCTGTGGTTTCTCCTCTTTCTCACAACCTTTTACAGACCCTGCCAAAAAGCTATTCTCAGAGCACATGTCTGAATAGACATGGACTGTGGTGTTACACAAGTTCTCTCTTTATTGAAGTTGGTCGTTTGCCAGGTGACATCAGTGAGAGCTGCACAATGCCCTGTAACGTCCCCTTTCTCTCCTTTCTGCCCTCATATATTGACTGAAGCGCATCTATAAAGAAGTAATACCATTTGGTCCCAATGCATTTAGGTTATAAAACATCAATATAATTATGTAAACTCACACAAAATGTATAATGATGTTCAGTTAAAAAAGAAGTGGTAAAAGGGTTTCGAAAATCTTATAATACATATCAAGTCTGTAATTGCCAGCATTGTAAGAAAATGATCCTCTTCTTCATCCCTCACTGTTTGCATGCCTGGACAGTGACTCACCACCAGTGTCCAGAGGCTTGAGGTTGGACCGCCGGGGCCTGCAGGGCCGCCTGCCAACAGCAACTGTTTTGAAAATAGGGAGTTCACTTGAAGCAGCTGGGAATGACCTTTGACTTACCTTTCATGACTCATCTCTTTTTAAACTAGCTTAGGGAGGCTGTATTATGCCCTTGACACCCTTTGCTACCCCACGATTACCCTCTTTGACCCCACAGATTCATCTATTTTCTGTCAAAAAAAACCGCCTCTGTCCACAAGTTGTTGCGAGCTTTACTGATGATTTGATCTTGACTGAATACTCACTTCTTCCCTGCAGAGAAGGAGAATCCGTACGAGGATGTTGACCTGAAGCGAAGAAGTTTCGGTCGTAAGTCTTGTCAGTCAGAGAGCAGCAGATCGTGGACCACCATGGACAGGAAGCTGAACTCTCCACCTCAGGTGAGTCTTCCTGCAGTGAACACAACAGCTACGTTTTCCTGTGAGCATACCTCCCTGGCTGTCACTGCAGGGTCCTGGATAAGATCTTTTAAAGAATCCCTCACCTCATTTGTGCCATGACAGGAAACAGTTTGACATGTTTAGACCTGGTGATAGTCACAGAAAGGCCCATCTGGACACACAGCTTCCTCAATTCAGTGCTGAAGCACTTGTCTCCTGAAAGAAAAGGTGGAACGTCTCAGAAGTCATTTGTAAAAACAAGTTTGATCTAATGCTCCTGCAACCACTCCTTTACCAGCTTGTCTGGATATTTCAGCAAATTACACCAAAATAGATTAAAGCAAGTATAATAGAAAATATTAAGTATTAATTAAATAGGATATGACTGCATGGCTTGAGAATGTCCTTATGGGTAAAATCAAAGTTAGCCCACTTTGTTCAGATTGCAGAGAAAATTGTGTGACGATCATCAAAATCTCCAGTCTCTGTTTGATGAGTGCATACCCAGATTAGCACAGACTATCTTCAGGTTGTATTGTTGCATCTAATTACAGATTGAATTCTTGAGTATTTTGCACTGATGTGACGACCAATGTCTTTCTAGCTGTCGAACTATCAGACTATCTGGCTCGGTAACTCGGTGACTCAATAGAAAAGATACAGTAGAGCTTCGAGTTGACAATATCAAAACAATGTTTTAACGGAGAAGCTAAGCAATCGATAGATATTTTGTCAACCACAGTGTGAGGAATGCTAATATGTTCTGTTCACAGGAAAATTATTTTAATCGTTAACTTGGTCTTCTTCTAACAGTTAATGGAATAAACATGACACGGCAGACTTAACTTCTAAAAATAATATGTGACTGTGTCAGTATCAAAGCCATCCAGTGGTCGTCGTGTTAAAATAATTTTATGTCAATTTTTACATTAGAAATAACCTAATGTAGATATTACAAAATAAGCACTGGGAAGTCATTGACGTAAGGAACATTACTGGTGAAAACTTTAAGCGTAGCAAGTATTTTGAGTCCAGGAAGTCTTGAGCAGAAACCGCTGCTGAGAATGAAAACTATTATGAACTGAGATGTAAAACTGTTCACTACTTGATGAAATGTACCAAATATATATCTGCTTTTTCGTTTGTGACTAGTTGCCGTCCAAACCCAGTAGCCAGTCCCTTCGTCTTCCTGGTCCGTGTGATCGTAAGAGTCACCGAATGTCCCAGTTGTCCAAGCGCTACAGCCACGACGAAATGTTGCTTCTTCCCCAGATCGGTGTGTCATCACCGTGCAGCCTGCTGGATGATAGCCTCTGTAGCGCCAGTGATACCCTGGCCTCACACAGGCACTGGAGGATCCCCAAGGTACACACTGCCAGATCCTACACAAACACCTGCTCTAAGTCCTCGCAGAGCCCCGACTTTGTTCTCTTTCCGTTCCCGCTACGCCGACCGGCTCGGGTTTCTGCTGGGACCCAGTCAAAGTCAGAGCAGCTCCGGATCACTTGTAATTCCTCAGTTTGGAAAAGATGTATATTGGACTACAGTACCTTGATGCGTGTAATTACTGTGTGGATTTTAGACCTCATGGTGCCTTTTCTCAAGAACTTTCCCTGAAGCTTTTCACTCGTGTTTTTTTTTTTTTTTTGCTGACCATTAATGCAAGAGCACAAAATATCATGCTGTTACATTTGGCCAGGTACACTCCAGCTTCCTCTATGCTTAAGATGAAAAGAAACAAACCATCAGCCTCTTCACAGAGTTTCCTCTTTCCTCTGTTTACAGCTGGTCCAGAGGATCAACTCCATTTACTGCACTAAACGTGGGAAGAAGAGGCTGAAGAAGCTGTCCATGTCCAATGTTGAGACTGCTTCTCTGAGAGGTAAGGCTTTTCTGGGTGCCCTTTATCCACTGGCTAGATAAGTGTGTAAATATTTGTGTCCCAGCCACCCACATAGATTTCTCACTGTGTTGTACTCATGACAAAATACCCTCTGATCTGTAAAATCCTTGCTTCCCTCTCTGATGTCTGCCTCCAGATGACAACAGTGAGAGTGAGAGTGACTCTGACGACAGGTTCAAAGGTGAGCGGCCACAGCTTCCATAGGCCATGATGAGATTCTGCACTGGTATTCATTCAAAGTTGAGACTTTTCTACTGTGCTAGTAGCATTTGTGAGAATTATCTTTGTTTTCCCGCCACAGCTCACACCCAGCGGTTACTGAAACTGCAGTCCATCCTTCGACGAGCCCCAAGCTACCGAACGCTGGAGCTGCAGCTCATCGAGTGGCAGGAGAGAGAACTCTTCGAGTACTTTGTGGTTGTTTCTCTGAAAAAGAAACCCAGCAAAAACTCCTACTCTCCTGAGGTCACCTACCAATTCCCCAAGGTAACTGTAAAAATCCTAAGTGAGTCCGTCTCATACACGGAGAGTCCTGGATGACTGAGTTATTTTCTCATGAAGCAAATAGCCAAATAAACACGTCGAGTATGTCAGTGCCCCTAAATGCTTTGAAGGTCCTCTACGGGATTTCAAGTGTTTTCTTTCAGTAATTACAAATCACCATTGATTGTCTTCCAGCGTTTCTTATTTTTTTCTCAAATTACTGTTTGTAATTTTATTTTTGCTGCAGCCTGCATTACTGCTATTAATGCCACTACTAGTAGAATATTTGTCATAGATAATTATAGAAGATACATGTTAAAAATATTCAGTATCCATTCATGTGAGCTGGACATGTTTTTTGTTATTCCAAATGATATTTTAAGTTGTTTGGTTCTGTTGAAGTGTCCTTTGGGAGATCTGCTTCTGTGCCAACCAGGGAAACACTCAGTCAGTTGTTTTGTTAATGAGGGCTGGAGGGGCCAAAGGTTTAACCTTGTATGGGAGAAACGTTAGTCTGGTCATTTGCTGCTCACACAGACATTCATTGGGTCTTTTATATTTTTTCATAAAAATGGATCATGTATTTCCTCTTTTTTCGCAGCTGGAGAGACCCACTAAGCAGATGAGGGAAGCAGAGCAGAGGCTGAAAGCCATCCCTCAGTTCTGTTTTCCAGATGCGAAAGACTGGAGTCCCGTCTCGGAGTACACCAGGTACAGCTGATCTTCCACAAAGTGGCAAACTCATTAAAGTTGTTTGTGTGTTGGAACGCTACAAAACACAGAAGCAGTAACTCCAGGGAGTTTCTTACTCTGGAAAATTTCTCTAAAGCCACTCACAGGTTACACATTCTGCATACTTCTTGAATTTAGAAGATTTGGCCTTTTTGTGTGAAATCAGTGGGGTTTTTTTTGTCATTGGAATCAAAGTAGAAATGAAAATGGTGGAATAATTGTTCATCTGGGATAAGACGTGCTGTGTTTTGAAAACCTGAAGAGGCATACCTCTTTGTGCGAATTTGATCTTTTCATCACTTTAACGATTAACACCATCATGCACAATGAAATTTGTTTGTCTACTCGTCTGTACTCTTTGATTGTAAAAGATATCCACACTCACTTAAATGTGTTTTGCAGGTTTTTATTAACACACCTTTTCTTCAATGCATGCGAGTGTTGACCACATGTCATTTTGTCATCGTGTTGATTTTCTTGTGTTTGAATTTGGTTTTGGCTACAGCGAGACCTTCTCCTTCATGCTGACTGGAGAGGACGGCAGCAGGAGGTTTGGGTACTGCAGACGCCTGCTGGTAAGCCACTGTTCAGCTCCCTGTCTTCTGCTCTCTGCTGACAGCCCGCTGAGCCCTGTTTGTTGTGACAGACGTTTTTATCCGCGCACGCAATGTGCTTTTCCTTTGGCGCTGCTAATGTCTTGCATGACCATCCAGATTGGCGACAGGAAAATCACCACACAAAAAAAAACGACACATGACCTCGGCATTAGTTTAATAAAATACAGAAAGAAATAAATGGAGACAACAATGATCCCACTTAGTGCTGTAGCAGCTGATCAGCATCAGTGCAAGGCCAGGAAATACCTTTAGTAATGTGTTTGTAGGAGAAACATCTGGAATAACAAACATTCAAACCACATGTTTATGAACTGGAATGTTTATGAAAGTTGCTATTTCAAATATATTGCAGTAATTGATTTCACAAATCCTTCAGAATGAATGTGTGTTCAACAGGTACAATCATGAATTATACATTAGGAAAAGAGATGAGAGTGTGGACATTAAAGAAAGTCAAAAAAAGGGAATAAAACTTAACAAGATTAAAATAATTGAAGCTAAACCTCAGTTAGGCTTGACTTATTGAATATAATGATTGTTCCTCTGGAATGAAAAGACAAAGAAAAAAACCCGTAAAAAATCCAGTTGTTGTCATTCTGGAGCATTTCTTCTGTGTGATGAGGCCACGCAGAGCTTTCAAGCGTTTTGTTGAGTTTTGCATTCAGCTTGTGGGTAGAGAGCATGTCTGTGTGGGACTCCACGAATGTGCAGCGAGTTTCTCTTGCCATTTGGCATTTCGGAGTATGCGCATGCTACCACAGTGCGTATGGCCTTCAGATGTTTACTCTGAGCGTCTCTGTGACGGCGTGTGTTCATCAGCCAGACATTGCTGGTAGTTCTTTGACAGACAAAAACAGTGCTGAACGCTGCTATGTTTGATCTACTCTGTTGATCCGCGATTCATCTCAATAAAAGCTGATTTAAACAAAGGTAGAAGAAGAGGTGAGCAGCTCCCCTCCAGTAACTTTGTTTCCTCCCTGCTGTCTAACCAGAAGTTGGCAGTGACTGAGCATTCCTGAGGACTTGAATCAAGCTCCACATAGTTGATTTAATCATCCATTTGGAAAAGCGGAGGAGAAACAAGAGGAGAAAATTGTATACCTAATATGGACAAGTGGACTGGCGTTTGTTGAGTGCTTGTATTCATTTGTGTGTTTAAATGTGTTTTTGAAGCATATTGTGGTCCGTGAGCACACTGAGGAGAGCAGATATGATCAGGGGGAGCAGATAACCCACCTACATGTGGGAAGGAGGCCTTCACATCATCAAAGACGTTCACTTCAGACAACAGATTAAATCATACAGTTAAACCACGGCATTTAAACAACTTATCCTACTCATCTTAAGGTGGAGTTCTGAAGATGGTTGTATTTTCATCATGATCCCTGGTCTAGCTATATAAACTATGGGAAATATATGCTTAGCTGATTTTTTTTTCCTTTCTCACAAAAATATAAGTCCATTTTAAGAACCTTACAATTGAAAATTCTTCTAAATCCTGGAACTAAAAATATGTATGCAGTACATTAGGTAGACGCACAGGAGGTGTTTCATCCTTAACTGTGAAGTAGTTTTTTTGTGTTTGTGCACTGGTGGTTTCAAGTGTCTTCCTCGCATGTATAAATTGAGTTTATCCCAAGATCGGCTTTCACACTTTGATGCCATAATAAACTTTGCTCATACGCACATCATTTAAAATCAAGCTTTGAGTGGGCATAGTCAAACTGAACCCATTCGTATGATTGAGAAAACAGCCATGTAGTGACAAACACACTGGACACAATGAAGCTCAAATAGTCCCTTTTGCAAGCATGAGGAAGCTTTTGGTCTTGAACTGTGCATGTTTCGGTCTTTGCTCCTTATATTTTAACTTTTCTTTTTTCATCATGTCTCTTACAAGAACTTTATAGTAGCTGTGTCAGTACTCTAAATGCACATCTTAATTGTTTTTATAAAAACCTCTGTCAGCATATCTGTTCATGTCCAATAAGTCTGTGTTTTTTTTTTTTTTTTTTTTTTCTTCTTCTCTCACAGCCGACTGGGAAAGGACCTCGTCTTCCAGAGGTGTACTGTGTCATCAGCAGGCTGGGCTGTTTTGACTTGTTCTCTACAGTGAGTTCAGTCTTGTCCTTTAGGCACACATGTAAATGTTTGCACACATTCATAACACATTAGGAAAGCCAGCTGAAGCCAGCGAGCTGTATGTGGTGTTGTAGCTGTGGTTAACCTGTCCCAGAGCTGAGCAACCACCCCCCACCCCCCCTCACTCTCATTTCCCAGAGTGTTATAGTTTCCTTCATTCAAGTCTTATCGGTGCCAACACAGAGCATCGCAGTCACTGTTTGACTTTTTCAGCCTTATCTGATGATTTTATTATTTCACAGTGAGTCAATCCAGACGGTTGAAAACAAATTGACTGCTACATTACAGGGAAATGATACAACACAGAATATCTTAAAGACAGTTTGCATAAACATTTGGGATTTAATAATAAGCATTATGAGACTGCAGTTGATCTTTAAAAAAAAAAATCTCTGAAAAGAAACATCCCAAAACTGTACTTAGTAGTTCAGTTCAAGCAAAATTGACAGAATTATGTTGATGAAGTATGATGAACCTATTAGCACAATTTGCTATTTATTTGTGAACGGCAGTACTTCATTACTAGCATCAAGGATAGTCTTCCAGAAGTGATGAGAGGGAAAGAAATGGCCCAAATCTTTAAAAATGGATTAAATGATTGCTGTCTTAAAGCATTTCAGATGAGGATGTGTCAGACAAAGAGGCAGACTGACAAACACACAGATGGAGAGAATGAGAAGGCTGATATCATATGACCTTGAAAATGAGCAATTCTCTAATCAGCTTTCCAGACAAGAGGGGGAGTGGATGAACACAGGCTGAGAAGGACATGGGGTGGAATTTTCCAGTCAGAAAGCATGAAAATGGACAAATTAGCTATTTTTCAAAATATAAAACGCTGTTCTGGAAACAGTGGCTCGTACGCAAACACATACAGTATGTTCCAACAACTGACATTTTCACCAAAAAGTCTGGAGAGTTTGCAATGCAGCTGGTATAATAACTGGTATATTAAGAAAACTCTGCTTTTCCCTCACAAATGCAGATCCTGGACGAGGTGGAGAGACGGAGAGGTGTCTCAGCAGCCCTGGTCTATCCTTTCATGAGGAGTCTGATGGAGTCCCCCTTTCCTGCACCAGGAAAGATGATCAAAGTAAAGACATTCCTGCCCGGTGCAGGAAATGAGGTCAGAGCTTCTGGACAATCCAGACACAACATTTTTCTCGTAGAAAAACAGAAGATTCAGATGGAGTGAACCCAGAGGTGCTGAGTGGATTAATATTTCTCTCTCAGGTCATTGAGCTGAGGCGGCCCACCGACTCCAGACTGGAGCACGTGGACTTTGACAGCCTTTTCAGATGCCTCAGTGTGCGTCAGGTGGTACGCGTCTTCGCCTCGTTGCTGCTGGAGCGTCGAGTCATCTTTGTGGCCGACAAGCTCAGGTTAGTTTCTACCACTCCCAAACAAATGAGTAATGATTTATTAAATCTTCTGAAGTGACTTCATGTGAAAAACAACAGCAAAATAGCTTTCGGCAGTTAATAAACAGTCTCTGGGTTGATTCATCTACCCTTTGTCTTTTTTTTTGTTTGTTTTTTCCCTCAGGGTGAAAGCTTTTGGCTTTAACTTTTACTTTGACAGTTATTTATAGGCCACAGGTGTAGTGGTTAGCACTCTTACCTCATAGCACAAAGGTTCTCAGTTTGAGGTCATGTTGGGCTTGGAGCCCTTTCTGTATGGAGTTTGCATGTTGTGATGGTCTGTTTGCAGACTAGACACATGTCTTGGGTGTATCCTGCTTTCACCCAATGCAAGGTGGGGTTGGCTCAAGCCTCCCCGTGACCCCAAGCAGGACAACCTATTATAAAAGAATGATTTAAGGATTTGATGTAATCCGTGGGCCAGGTAATAGTGAAAACTATGAAGCATAATTCATGCAGCATTGCAGTAGATTGAAGCGGCTAGCCATGAGCCCCTGGTGTAACAAAAGGTGAGTTCAAAAATGGATGGAAATCATGAACAGAATAACCAGGATGATAAATATTATGTCTGTATAGATTATCAGATAACAGGACTCCAGTGGCCATGTTTTGCTTTCCATGCCATCTGTCATATCAAACAGAGGAGGAGTTCAGAATAACAAACACATTGTGCCTATTTAAACTATCTTTGGATGATGGAAGCATTCACCTCACTCATAATAGCAACACTGTGTTGAAGCTTCATTAGTTGCTCCGTGCAGAGCTGGATAATTGTGGCTTTTGATGGTAATTGGTCTCTGAAAGTCAAGCAAGAGGTCACTCTGTCAGATGCCAGTTTAGATACCAGCAGAAAAGTGGGTCAATGCAGTGAGAGTCACTTCCAGAGTAGAACTGGGCGGGGACGATAAGATGTGATGAGTCTCCAAGGACTCTGTGTCCCAGTCTGTCCTCTTTCTGCAGAAAACACAGGGGTACTTTTAGAGCATTAGAAGCGAGGGTGGAGCGGGAGAAGAGGAGAAGTAATCTCTCCATGTATCAGAGCCCAGTTTAAACAAACATCAGTGGGGGCAGTGACTGTGAGGGGAAGGAATGCACTTCCTGTGTGCGCGACTCTGCCCTCTGTGATCCGTGGCTCGACTGTCACCGATTGACTTATGATGCCACGTTCACTCCCTACACATGAGCGACCTCACTCTCAGTCCCTGGAGAAACTTTGTCCAATCTGCTCATTACCCAAGGTGATAATATCAAGGAGTCACTGGGTGGGATTAGGCAACAATCTGACAATATAATACGATATATGATGAGATTTCAGGCTGCACAGTGGTGTGGTGGTTAAAACTCATTAAGATAATCCCTGGTTTGACACTGGACTTGGTGCTTTTTTATATGTATTTTCTTCCTGTATTTTGTGAGTTTTCTCTGTTTTCCATGTTGTCTTTCTGCCTCTGCTCTGGCTTCTTATGTCTGCGTAGTATTTGAATAAGTAGGATTACATTCACCACTGGTGCTTTTCTTTGAATCATTTTACCTCTCAAGATGGAAAGCTGGATTTATTAATGAAATCGCACACTTTTGACAATGTATTGCAATCGTTGCTGGGTTTACTGTGAAAAGGCGATAATGGATCTTCCTGTTGTCAGATCTTTACACAAAAGAATTTAATGAAACATCTGAAATCTGACTCAAGCCTTTTATTCAGTATATTCACTTACATTTAGAATTTGAGTCATGGCCCGCACAATCGTGGAGAGGTTGGCACTCTCGTCTCATGGCGAGAAGTTCTCAGGTTTGAGTCCGTGTTGTGCCACTGGGCCTTTCTGGGCCTTTGTTGCGTGGGTTTCCTCCCACAGTCCAAAAACATGTATTTGAGGCTAATTGATGACCTCAAATTTAACCTTTGGCCATCGTCAGCAGTTAAATTACTTTATTGTTATTTAGGAAATATTCAATGTAAAAATCTAATTACAAAATACTAAACAATCCCCCTCAGTGAAAGAATACTATGATATTGTGGTATAAACATGCAGCCACTAACTGACTGATGACTATTATCATTGAAATCATTTATGCATATGTGTGGATTTTAAAGTGCATGCATGCGTGCAGCCTTCCCACAGTTCAGATTCTATGTGAAAACAGTGACAGGACTTTACCGCAGCATTAATGACTTCTGTGATAAAAGAGCTTCTCTCTTCTGGGGCTCTGGTTCATAATCTACTCCCAAAAATACCTCGGCTGCAAAGCATGATGTATGTTTCTTTCTTCCAAAATGTACATCCAACACATGCAGAAACAGAGAGGAGAAGCTATTTTAGGAAATAGTCACATTCACTTCACTTGTAATAGTGCAGACAGATAAACGCCTGCTGCACAGATCATTGCTTTCCGGGGATATTTCACTATCTGATACCTGCAAATACAAGTTTGAAGTCTAACTGGATAAACTCGTCATTAACTGTCACACTCTGTAAGTGTTTCACTTGACTGAACTGCAGATGCTGGTTGAGTTTTGTCAGTGCGAAAGGCTTGCGTAAACAGTCTGCATGAGGACAGGCAGACTATTGCATCTTAAGTCTGAACGGCTTTTCCTAATTTGACTATTGATTACATAAAAGTTATTGACAGTTCATACCTCTCAGTTCATAAATCCATTTATCCATCCAAAGGGGCACTGGATGGATACGCGTTATTGTGCAACAACACATCGTCAGTAGGGTAAAACTAACCTGTCTTACCACGGTCTCATCCGCTCATCCCAGTTGACTATGGGAGAAGAGCTCTTACATCCCAGACAGGATGCCAAGTCAATCACAGGGCAAACTGACAGACAGACAACTACTCACACTCAAACAGACTCAAACCAGAGATATTCTTGCTATGAGACGAGTGTAATAACCACTATGCGGCCAGTATGTGACACTATTACATCAAATCAAACAGGTGGTCCCATTCAAATCTCTCAATGATAAAGACGGGAGCCTGAATGTTTCTGAGTGTTACAATATTTTCAGTTGGTTTGCCACCACCTGCTGCGCCACCACGCTGCGGCCCAAGTGTATCACACTGAGGCAGCGCAGAAGGACAGAAAATAATTCAGTGAAATATAATATGCCTGTGTTCAGGAGGAAAGAGTAAAAAGGGAGGAGACCTTAGAGGAAAACTAAACAATGGCTGGAAGCTTTTCTCAGTCATGGTGAATTAATCAAGCTCACTTTCCTGTGTTGGCTGCTTGGGTTTCTTCACAGACCCACACACTCGTTTCTCCTTGTGGTTGGACGACATGATAAAAGAGTGCAATTTTTTAAGGTACCGGTGTTGAGTTTGGGTGTCCTGGTCTGCGTTTTCCGAGAGTGAGTTACTGTTTTGCAGCTGCAGTTTTAGGATCGATGATTGTAATCCTCAGACATGTGCGGAATTATTGGCGCTGTTGCAGGCTCTCTCCCTCTCATCAAATGTGTGGTAGCAGTCGTTTCATCCAGTCCTCTGTTATTCTCAAAAAATGTTCTCTCCTGCTCTGCAGTGCTGGTATGAAGCCAAAACCACTTTTAACAACTCAACCGGTTTCCCATGTGGTAGTTAAATACAAAGGTGGAGTGAAATCGACACAGTGTAAACATGTGAACTGTGTCTGTTTTTCAAGCAATATGTGGCCATTACCAGAGACCAGCCAGCTGATTTTTGCATCACTGTCGCTCTCAGAACATTTGCACCCGTATGCAGACGCTCATGCACTCCCACAAATGCACACATACACAACACCTGTGCACATTCGTTTTCTTTCTAGACACCCTCGAGCTCAAGCTCAGACATTTTGTTTTCAATGAGAACATGCAGTATAGTTTTTCATTGGGGAGCCATTTTTCACTGTAGAATGCTTCTGCTGTTCAACTGAGAACCAGTGGCTGGAGATCCTTATAGACAGGAAGTGAGGAAAAACCATTTGGGGACTGAGGGAGCAAGCATAGAAGAGGATAAAAATACACCATGTGCAGCCTACTGGAGAAATCCTATAGATCATTATATACTTTGCTGTCGCTTTATATTATTTATATGTGTTATTTTGAGCTTGTGAAGTATTGCAAAGTTGAAAAATGGCTTTGTGGCACTTTACAGCACAGCTGGTGTGTTAGAGCTGTGTCTGAAGTCGATTTTAGTACCGTCACTTTGTCCTTTTGTCAATGCAGTCAGTCTGAGGAACGTCAGGACGGGCCGACACAGTGCAGAGCTGCAAGGCATGTGACGGTACTGGCTTTTGTCTGCCTCCCTCTTTCTCTCTCAAATGCTGAAATCTGCCCTCGTTCTATGGGTTTCATGGACTAAGCCTCCCGATCCCATGTTTCCTAGAGTATCTGCCAGTTTGGCCTCACACACTTGAAACTGGGCCTGGCGCACTGTGAGAGCTAATATGTCAGGATTAACTCTCCAACCTCAGCAGCTCTACACAGACCTCACCTCTGCACAACTGGATCTTCCTTTTCCTGAGAGGAAAATCATAAATTCAAATTTCCTTTAAGTGTGTAATCAAAGTAAATTTAATCAAATCAATTTTAGCTTGTGCTTGGGTGGTGTCGTTTATATTTATGGGTAAAATGGGATTAAACATTTCAGCAGATGCTCGTGTCTGACAAAATCGGTTTCATTTTGCAACTATAGACCTGCTGCTCTTTAGTTCATTGAATCTGTACATTCGCCAATTGCAGACATTTGGTCAAACAATTACCAGCTTATATTTACTGAAAGATTTCAACGTGGCCAAACTTACTGCTAACCAGTAGAGCAACAAGCGACACTTAAAAACCCACAGGACAAAAAAACCACCGCACCGCACCATCCAATCTGGAGCAACCACACTGCAATCACTATATTTATCTTCACCCGCAAACATTAAAGGAGCCATCGTCAAGCACCTGTGATCTTCTTTTCCTTGTAATACTCATTTTATATTAGCCCAGGTAAAATGTTTGGTTCATCATGTATTATTCTTTTGAACATGTTTTTTTTCCGGACCTGTGTGTGCTTGACGTTTTGCTCTGGATGAAATGGGAATGTCCTTCTCTCTTTCCAAAGTTGAGTGGCAACCTCTGGTAGTGTTTTCATTGCATGTTCATTTTCTCCCAGGAGTGTGCGGTTGAGGGAATGAGTGTAATTGATCCTTCTGGTATCAGTGGTGTGTTGGACCATGTGTAGCCTGTGGCAAAGGTTTTTCTGAAATCTGTGCCCCGTCACTCCCTGTTGGAACTCGTCAGACCCAGGAGACGAAATCTGTTAGGAATTATCAGCCCCTCCTCAGGCAAATGGAAATCAGACTGGTCAAAGTAAAGCTGCAAGTGCTACGTGTTGAGAGTGAAGTGGAAAAGGCCAGAACAGACTGATGGCTATGGTTATTATAGCACTTGGGGTTCGCTGGTGTAATTCTATTTTACCCCGTCGAGGGAGCACATTATAATCCTGCCAATTTGACTCTTGGGAAGTTCAGATGAAAAGACTTGTGGCAAATACTGTAACGTCGTCCACTTGATTACTTTGAAATAAGTTGTGGGAGTTTTGTCAGTTTCCTTGTATTTTGCTCCAATCTTTCAAAGAAGGTCAAACCGATTGAGAGCACACGAAAACAATGACTTCTGTTGGCTTAAATGATCTTTTTGCAGTTGATGTTAGCAACCACAGCAAAACATGTCTCATTGAAAGTGCATCTGTATCTCAAGTAGGACCCCATTGCATACCATGTTTGATCCCTGGTCTTGTCCTTGATCCATACTGATTTAACGGTCTTTTGTCTGTACGTGAGTGTGATTGGGCCCACAGTTTATTTTCACTCTCTTTGTGTACATGGACTGGATAGTATGTAGAAGACAGAGGGGAGGAGGGTCAGCCACTGTCAACAAGCGACGGATCGTGAGAAAGACAGGCTGCTATTTGTGATCTTGATGTTATACCGCAGCTGTCGGAGTTAAACCAAAGTGCTGCTTTTTTGTATTGCGTCAACAAGCTTCCAGCTTAACTACAGCAACATGTCACAGTCACGCCACCCCTGCAGGCAGAGTGGAGCAATATCAGAATAATGCATTTTTCAATGGGGCTTACTCTTACGCTTTGTGGTATGTGTGTGAAGTTGTGCTGAACTCTGTGTGGGAGAAAAGCCAGAGCAATCAAAGTGGCCATTTTTCATTCCAGAAGTGTTTTAGCATACAATCTTTAAGTACTTTTTTTCATGTATTTGTCTAAACGCACAAATAGCTGAGAACAGATGAGCTGCGGAAAGAGCAGAAAGTCAAAGTACAGAGCGCCTCGCTGTGACGTTATGCCTCATATAAAAGGATCCGTTTCACAACCAAAGAGGATCAAATTGTTATTTTACATGGGAAAAGCCTTGAGAAAAAGAAATACACAGTTTGGGAAACCTATATAATGGTTTATGAATTATGATTCAAACATTTTGACTGATATATTTGTAAGCCAGCATGACTGGACTCTGCAGGAAAATATTTAACCACACAATCCATTACCCACCTTACCTTTTATCCTCTATTCCAAAACAAAAGGTACTTGATGTGTGTGCTATTTCTTTTTTTTTTCTTCCATCCTCAGCACCCTGTCCAGCTGTATGCATGCAGTGGTGGCACTGCTCTACCCCTTCTCCTGGCAACACACCTTCATTCCTGTCCTGCCAGCGTCCATGTTGGATATCGTCTGCTGTCCCACTCCCTTTTTGGTGGGGCTGCTGTCCAGCTCTTTGCCTA
The DNA here is from genome assembly GCF_963383615.2 of Lipophrys pholis. Classification (NCBI taxonomy): domain Eukaryota; kingdom Metazoa; phylum Chordata; class Actinopteri; order Blenniiformes; family Blenniidae; genus Lipophrys; species Lipophrys pholis. The sequence goes on along the minus strand of NC_137636.1, from coordinate 13,480,139 downwards.
AACTCAAAGAGCTGCCAATAGAAGAGGTGAGTGCTCTGTCTCTGTCTCTAATTGCACTTTATTTGTTCTAGGATTTCTCCTCTGACTCTCTGATTGAATCCTGTCTCTTGCTGTAATAGATATTGATGTTTCAAGTGATAAATTGCAATGATGCAAATTTCAAGTGATTTGATTATAAACTGGTGATTGTTGCGATCTTTTTTTTTTATATCCTTTGCCTCCAATGGTATTTATATTGGTAGACTAAACAGCATGACTCCCAAATAAACAAAACAATTGTATATTTTCAGCAGTAGTCTAACATCTAAAATGTTCCCATCTCCACAAATACAACTATCTGTGAACACCTCTGGTTTTTTGATTCACTTGATTACAACTTGGAAGAGCTTGGGTTATACATCTTTGAATTTGAAACAAGGCTTTTTGAAAATTCATCACGTTTTTTTTTTCTTTAAGAACAAAACATAAAGTATATATGTGGTTTGATGTGAGAAATATATAACTGCTGAGTTAAAGAATGATCCTAAACAATGGATTAATATGATGGCTGCAGCCTTTCAACAAAGCTAAATCTTCATTTTGACCGTGTAAGAATTGTGCCCTATCTATTTTTATTTTCTCTAAGCAATTTGTTTATACATTTTAAATGCTTTTATAAAATCTGTTGGTCAACACTCTCACAATGTGCGCGCACACACACACACAGCTATTAAATATCAGTCCTGCCTCTGATTCTTGTTTTGGCTCACAATACAGATTTTGGCAGAAGAAGCCCAGTGAAGTAATGCTCCCAATTAGTTAGAAAAACATCAAGTATACACCTGTGTAGCTCGTAGAAATGATAAAACCCTTTCTCTTTGTTTCAGCATTCACTCCGTCTTCCTTAATCTAGCTGAGTGATTTCAGTGAGAAGACACTGTCAGTCACAGTTCACCCTGGCCTGTTAACAGACTGTCAACATTGCCCGCTGTCTGTTTACATTATTTCTCTTATTGCAGACTGACTCATGAAAACATAAAAAAAAAAAAAAAAGTCATTTTACTAAGGTGTTTTTTTTGTTTGTTTTTTTGTTATCTGATGTACGTTTTTTGGCCCTAATTAATGATTTTATTTTGCAGATATTTCTGTTGTTGCCCTGCAAATAAAATAAACAGTCCAATGCAAGAATCTAAAAAAAATGAACTGCTTCTCTCGTCTTTTCTCAGGCTTTGATGGTGGACCTGGGAACTGACCGCTTCATCCGACAGGTTCGTATCCATGCTTGTCAAATAACGAAAAAAAAAAACTGACTGTAGAGTAAGGCGACAATACTGCACAGCAAATAGGATTGGATTGAAGTTCTAAATATAAATAACTGCTACTCCTAATTCTAAGTCTTGGTTGCACTTCTTTAATTTGATCAGGAGACAAATTAGCAGACATGACTAACAAAAGATATTAAACGCTGATCTCAAACACTAAAGCCTCGTGAAGCTGAGTGAGGGTCAGCTGAATAGCAGGAATGCATTATTTCTCCTCTCAAAAGTTACACGGCTTTGCTCGGAGCGTTTTGTAAAACGTGGTTCTCTATTGTAAACCCCGAGCCTTTGAAACGTGCTCTCCAATCACTGTTGTTTATCCCCGGTGACTGCAGCATTTTCAATTGTTTATAGATGGACGATGAGGCCTCGCTCTTGCCGCGGAAACTCCAGGCGGCTCTGGAGCAAGCTCTGGAGCAGAGGAATGACATCATCAATCAGGACTCTGACAGCGAGTCGGACGAAGGTGAGCAAGGGACAGATCATCATTCACTAACAGGACAGATGCTCTATGAGCTAATTACTGCCACAACGTGCAGATGAACATGTTCAGGCCCTGTCCACACGAGTCAACCCCCCCCCCCAAAGAAATTCCGTCCACATGTCACTATGAACACAGCTCAACACAATGCCTAAGGGCATGGAGTACATATGCCAGGCCTTTAGGGGCGCTGTGAGTCAACGAATGCACGAAAAACGCAGAAGAAGACACGGAGCACATAGAATTCATGCATAGAAATATAGAGGTAAACTCCAGCTCCTCCTGGTACTCCACACATCTAACACATCACCTTATTAAACCTTAGGGTTCCCACTCTGTGACCCTTGTTAAAAAAAACAGTTTTCGGGCTCCTAGAACTCCTCGCCATGTGGATGATCGGCTAAAAATTATGCTTTTACGAAATGGCATTCTCTTGTGGACAGGGCCTCGGTGTACATGTCTGCGAAACTCACTCTGTGCAGGAAATTGTGTCTCCTGCACAGATGTGACAATAAGTCGCTGTAGCCCATCTGAAAAGGCGAGATAACAGGGAGTGTGTTGATCAAAGTTGTGCACTTTGAGCAGCTTGAGGTGAGACCGTGTCAGGTTTGATACTGAGGGAGATGATTGATCAGTAGTCTCCCATATGGTCTAGCGGTTAGGATTCCTGGTTTTCACCCAGGCGGCCCGGGTTCGACTCCCGGTATGGGAATGAGTGTTTTTTTATTCCTGTCCTCAAGAGATCAGTGGAAAAGACAGTTTTATAGCACGGTCACATCGCGCTCTACAGAACAGAGCAAAATAGGGACTTTGCCCTTTGAAACACATTAACGAGGAGAGGGATTCTCAGAGCGCTTGTGTGTTTTTCTTTTCTTTCTCCACTATCTCCTCCATGATAAAACCAACTGTTTGAGGTTTTTATGCATCTGCTGCAGTCAGTCACCACCTGGTCTCACTAATGTGCCAACCAAAGCAACACACTTGTCCAACCCACTGATCAGTCTCAGAGTTTCTCAGAGATTAGATCGGGAATTTCTATCTCTTTTGTTGACAAGTCAAAACAAATACCGAAGAACAAAATCAGGAAGTAGAGCATGGGTTTGCAGTTACCGTTTGGGCTGGGTTAGTTCTGTAACATTCTTGTCTTGATTTTGGCAAGCTCACTTTTAATTTAGACTCTGTGAGTCTCCTGAACATTATTTCTATGTTGACAGTTTCATTGTGAGTCTGTAGATTATTTCCATATTGTCATTATATTATAAATGATGAACATTCAGCTATTCTTCTGCCATCAATAACGTTTTTTGTGCATGAATTATTTGAGAAACGTCATGTGGTAAGAGTCGTTGAGCCGAACGTCGTAGGATGCACTGCCACGTGGCTGCTTTATTTATCTGATTGATCTGCTTTGCGACGTCTACAGAGTACAACTCCTTGAACAGTCTGGTGTCAGAAGCTTTTATCCGCTTCTTCCTGGAGACGATGGGACATTACTCGCTCTTCATCACGCAGAATGAGCGCGGGGAGCGTATTTTCCAAAGAGAGGCCTTCCGTAAGTCTGTGGCCTCAAAGAGCGTCCGGCGCTTCCTGGGGGTCTTCATGGAGTCTCAGATGTTTGCTGGGTTCATTCAAGATCGGGAGCTGAGGAAGACACGAGCTAAAGGTAGGCTGTTGTTCTCTCAGCCTCTGTTCTTTTGAGCTAATGTTGTTTCCTCCTTTACAAAATCGATTACGTGACTGTGCAGTTTTCTCTGTGGATTTCCATCCCGGCTCTCACCGTTCTGAGGAAACTCTTGTTCTCTTACTGTCCTCTAGTGGCTGAAGGTCTTTCTTAGTCACCACGTCATTGTAACTTACTGGAACACTGAGACATGATGTCTTTTTTTTTCCTCCTTACCTTCGCTGTGCGGTCGACAGGTCTGTTCGAGCAGAGGGTGGATCAGTATCTGGAGGAGCTGCCAGATACAGAGCAGAGCGGAGTCAACAAGTTTCTTAAAGGCCTCGGTGAGTTCAGCAGCACACGTTTGCGCCTCGTCTCACATTCCGGGACTTTGAAAATGTAACAAGTTTGAAAATGTGCTGCAAAAATTTTTGGGGAATATTTCTTCATTAACTTGACACTGACTCACAAAGCTACAATCGCAGCACATATTTAGCAAGTATTTAGCACATCCATCAGGGCAGATGCCATCAAGGTTCCTGGAATCACTTTGCTCTCTGAGCTTCTCTGTGCTGATTAATGGTGATATCAACAGGTTGTTCAGGTTCATTTGCAAATTAAAAACAGTTTCTGTGTTCCTACCTGAAATGTCAGTTTCAGATATGTTCTTACAGGATCTGTGCCATTACAACTGCCTGGTTCTGTTAGTGATATTCACACTCAGATGGGACCGCATTCATAGTATGTGGAGAGTTTCAAGTTTAAGTAAAGTATGATTTACCAAAATCAAAACATTCAGTGTTAAAATGCAATTAATCTTAAAGAAATGTACTTAGAATAAGATTTCAGACTAACCCTTTTAACTAAAAATCCAGTCAGAAAAATTCTGATTTCCGCAAAATGTACATACATACATACATACATACATACATACATACATACATACATACATACATACATACATACATACATACATACATACATGTTAGGCTTGAAAGTGGGACTCCAAGAGATCTGTTGGCAGAAATGGAAATAACATTTTTTACAAAACATTTCAATAATATTACAGTCATATCTAAAACACAGATATCATTTTGGGTAACTTGGATAAGACCTTCACATCTCCTTGAAAAGAAGGTCTTTGCACTATTCCAACAGAAGCACACAGAGGAGAAACCACACATCGACTTTAGATTGGACTTCTTTAATTGTTTTCCTGGTTCTTGGCTGCTGTCCTGCGGTTCTCCTACATTGAATGAAGGCGTAACAGGAGTGATAGTCACTTAGCGGCAGACTTCAGCCTCACCACTAGATGGCACAGAAACTTTCCCAGTGCTCTTTTAAATCAACTATCATGCCATTTTGTTTTTATTCAGTCAAATAATATATCCGTTTTGCTGCTTTTCAGGAAGTAAAATGAAGTTTCTTCATAAAAAGAACTGAGGGGAAAACTGAAGACCCGATGTCTCGAGTTTCTGCATCATGATGTTTCTCATTTCTTTGGTGTTTTGACATTTGAAATGTACATATTAATTCACTGTAAGCTGTGACACTCTTCAGTGTATGTTTATAGTACCTTATGAGACAGCGATAGCAGGACGGTACACAGCCAGCGAGTCATAGAGTAACCACTGATGTTCAGGTGTGCTTGTGAGGAGCGTTCTCCGAGTGTGTGAGAGTATATAAGATAATGTGGGCGTAGATGTACAGTTTATGTGTTTCATTATTTTACAGCAGTGTTGTCCTCTGTTTAAGGAGTGTTAAACCTATTCTCAAGAACTGTACATGCAAGACAATGAAGAAAATGACTTTTAACTCTTCATGGAGTCTTTTGCAATCTTTTATTGAAAAAAAAAAAAATATATTAAAGTTCTTTGAGTGTCTGAGTGTACATTGTTGGATTTCAGATTTTTTTTTGTAAAATATTTTTGATGGCAAATGTCAATGTTTGCATACATCTGACATCAGAAAGCTGCAGCCTCCATGTTCTCTGTCGCCTTCATCACTTTGGGAAATGTGTTTCTTCAGATGACAAAGTGTGCAGGTGTCACTTTTGTATAAAATAAATACTTTTTCCAAATATTACAACGTCAACTGTTTTTACATCTGACGTCTCAACGACAGCCTCCCCTAAAGCTAAACATTCGGAGTCGCTGGTAAGATCCCAAAAGACACAGGAGTCTCGCACCAGCCACCACATGCTGCCGGTAACCTAATTACGTCTGTGCACATCACTCTGGTGGCTGTCACTGCCATGCTGTTATTAGCTCTCCTAACTGAGGCTCGCTGTTGACTCCAGGTGCCACGTTACTTTGCCTCTGTCTGTGTCCTTTAAAGCAATTAGGAGTGACATTTGATGTGCCGTCATTATGTTGTGTGTTTAGGATTTAGCTGCATGCCCACAGATTACAGGGGAGGAAGTACTCAGACCCCTCAATTAATTTTACACCATAATATAAGACTTACCAGTGTGGTATTCAAATTATTACTTTAAGTGGTCTCTATATAATTTCATTAAAAGAAATAATATCTTGACATGAGTCTATTTTTACACGCCTACAATGTTTGGTCAGAGTAGTTCATGAAAATACTTATTTAAATAGTAAAATATTTTTCATTAAATAGGAATAAATACTAAAATAGTTTGTATGAAATCTTTTTGGGGGGGAATACTTAAAAAAAATTCCACATGAAAAAAAAATCTGATGTAATTCTGCATATGTGTATTCTTGTAATATGAATTGTTGCTGGTAAACGACAGTTGCCATGATGTTGACTTTAATGTAGATCTATTAGATAACTGTAAGAGACTCGAAAATACAATGAATGTCATTAAATGCATAAACACAATACCATAACATGCATACATAATTTATATATTGATAAGTGCAATGGCACTGGTAAAGGGAATGTTCCTGTACCAGCAAGACATTTCAGGCTGGTGGCACTATTCCCTTTAGTGAAACGATTCTCAGTGTTTCACTACATCTCAAGAAATATTCCACATCCACTCTATATTTACTGCTTCAGATTTCATTTTTAATTTACATATCGAAAAGAAAATCATTTAACAACAGTGAAGTGAATTATTTTTTAATTTGTTAATTAACAAAAAATTTAAACAAGTTACATAAAATCATGTTAGTTTTACTGTCATTTCAATTTGCCCTCATTACATGTTCCAGGGATCGAAGGACATAAATGTAGACATATATAAATGACATGGGAGGTAATCCTTAATGGTGATATTCAGAGTATCTGTATCAGAAAGAAAACCAAATATGAAACCGAAGGTGCAGTGCAGATTCCAGGCGGGCTGGGTCGGATAGTTCATGCAAGGATCTACACCAGAAACAACACAAATTTAATAGACAGATCGACAAGGACACAAACAAGAAGTTAGGACTTGAAAACACATGAAGGGCAGAACAACAACACAAGCCGAACAGATAGTACACAAAAACAACGACCTTGAGCATGGAGTCAAAACATGAATAGACAACTCAAATTAAATGAAGACGAGGCTTGGCCAGACTAATACATTACAGTATAATGATATAAGACCAGACATCTCCCATCTCCTCTGCTGTCTCTCAGGACTCTGTCCTCGGTCCCCACCTCTTCACGGTCTCCTCCACCCTTAACCATATTTTAGATATACAATACATTTCCACTGCCACACATATGACAGCCATCTCCACCTTTCCACCACTCAAGGCCCTCCATCACCTCGCTCCTCTGCATCTCACTGACCTCCTCCACAAGTACTCACCCAGCTGGACCCTCAGAGCTGCCTCCTCTCTCAGCCTCACTGTGCCTCCAGACCACTGTGGGGTCCAGAGCCTTCAGCCGCTCAGCCGCCACCTCTAGAACTTTCTCACACCCAACATTCAATCCTTAGACTCATCTTAAAACTTATCTTTTTTTAACACATATTCATGCTAAATGATATTGGTGTACTGCAAATTCCTAAACAAACTCTTTAAAAAAACAAAACAGACACACATTGTTTCTATGTTGTTGTTGTTGTTATTGTTGGTGTTTTTGTAACTTGTTCTTAACTCTCTTAAACACTTTCATTTAATCACCTTGAATGGCATTCATTCTTTAAATGTATTATTATTATCATCATCATCATCATCATCATCATCATCATCATCATCATCATCATCAGCCCCATGAAGGACTAAAAAACAGTAACGTGCAACAGCAGATAACACAGAAAATAAATGTATCCAAAAATCTTACATTTTCTATTTGGAATAAACACATTCAATTATTGTTTCCCCTAAATAATAAAATGTTAATTGTGGACCCTAAGTTGCCTTTCTGTGTGAATTTAGGTGATTGTTTCATTGTTTGTCCTGTAATGAACTGGTGAATTGATCAGGATGTACTTTACCTGTAATCAGTTGGGCTTGTCTCCAAGCTCGTTATGACCCTAAAATCAACATCAATACAATACGCAAAACGTTGTTAAAGCTAGAATATTGTTTATATCAGTGTTGGATGAAGTATTATACAAGATGGAGGGATGGATATTCATATGGAGCAGAAGTGAGTGAAACGTGTGTCTTTTCCCTCCTCAGAAGTTTTAGTTTGTCATGTTAAAATTCGCCCATTCGGGGGTCCAGTCCTTCTGAACTCAGTTCTTACATTTTTTTTTGTGTCTGTTTTACCATATGATAATGATACTTTAAAACATGGATCACAACATGTCTTTTTCCTCATCATGACGCACTTGTTTGAAGTGCGTCAGACTCTCTCTCCGTGCTGTCCTGGCAGTAAGTTTCTCTGATGCCATCGTGTGAAACTCTCCAGCAGCATCTCTCGTCAGCTTCAGAAGTATCGCATGAGAGCGACTATAAAATCTCACGATTAACTGCGAGACTTTGAATCTCCAAAATTTTTGTCCGACCGGGCCAAAGAGCGACGACATCCGAAGGAGGAAGGGGGGTGGGGCAACCGACACGGGAGCCGCGCGGGTCAAGGTAAAGAAAACAAACTGTGGTTTTGTGCGGACGAACACTCACACACACATCACGTACACACACACACTCACAAACGCGCGTGCACACACACACACGCGCCTGCAAGCAGCACGCAGGACATGATGACAGGCCGGCTCGGACTCAGGCTGTAGGCTCATGTTTACCTGATGGGCTGCACTGCACGAGCCGTGCGGGAGCTTGTGCGCGCGCACCGTCTGTTACTGTGTTTCTGGACGCTCCGCTCGCGCTGACTTGACGGTGCGCGTGCTGTCCCCTCAGTGTTTGTGGACTGCAGCGTGGTGCCATGACAGGGGCGGAATCTTCATGCGCACTTTCTAAAAACACCACAGCGGGCTGAGGGATGCGCTGCCTGGAGGCGAGGCTGCTGAGGCTGCGGAGAGGGAGGCTGGGGATGCGGGAGGCAGCTTCACTCCGCCGTCTGCCTGACGTGTTTTGTCGGCCTGTTTTAAACCGAGACCGCGTTAATAAAGTGCTGTCAGGCTGACACGTGCAGGGACAGATGGAGTAGGTACCCAGACGTGTAACAAGCCAGAAGGAAAACCTCTGGAAAGCCCCCAATTCCCGCCGCTTCGCACTGTGAGTAAAACAACACAAAACTGCAGTGCACTGTTCATACGGTGGCATCAAAATTGTTTGACATCATTTATGGTAGATTCTGAATCCGAAACCTTAAAAACAGCAAAAGCTTATAGTTTCTAAAAAAAATCAGAAGATCCATAGTTAGAACTTCTGTGTTTGTGAGTATGCCATTTTTAACCCATCTGCAATAAAATAACGACAATTTGTGGCAAATACATCTAAGATGTGGGAGAAGTTTTGTTTTTCTTTTTAAATGTAATCTTTTTAAATTGAAGTCAAGATCTTTTAGGATTGTATAAAGTTGTAATTTTGGTCATATTTATAAATGCATGCAGCCTTTCTATGTGTGGTGCTGTAGGTATGTTTTTTTGTTGACTTTAAATAGAATAAGGACCTTTAGAATATAAAATTGGCCCATAAAATATCCCCAGAAGTGTTTATTGCACTGTGCCTCGATATTAATCCCTGGAGTAGAAAATAAGCAAGGTAAATGTAAATAAATCAAAGTGTCAAATAGTGCAACAAGTGTATATACCACGCTGTTTGTTGAGTGAGTGAGTGTGTGTGTGTGTGTGTGTGTGTGTGTGTGTGTGTGTGTGTGTGGGGGGGGGGGGGGGGGGGGGCGGTGCTGCTGATGATACTTCCAGTCAAAACAGTCTCAATGGTGCAGGTGTAAAAGATTCTGAGCACCTTGAGAGGGAGCTTAAAGTCCCTCAGGTGTCTGAGGTGGTAGAGACACTGTGGAGCTTCTTCACCAGGGTGTTAATGTGACAGGACCACGTCAGGTCCTGTGTGATGTTGACACCCAGGTACTTGATGCTCTCCACTCTCTCCAGGTCCAGCTGATCCTGAGTGGGTGGTCTGCCCTCTGCTGCTTGTTGCTGTAATCCACAATCAGCTCCTTGGTTTTGCTGAGGTTCAGGAGGAGGCTGTTGTCTCTGCATCAGTCCTCCAGGTGGGTTTACATCAGGAACTCCATCCCAATGTTGTTGGAGATCAAGCCCACCACCGATGTGTCGTCAGGAAACCTGATGATGATGTTAGAGTCTGATGTGAACACACAGTCATAAGTGTATAGTGAGTACAGCAAAGTACAGCAGAGGCAGTCTAATGACGGATTAACTCAAAAAGTTAAAATCAGCTTCGACTGGGAGCAGGACAGAGAGAGACAGCGGCTTTGCAACAGTTTGATAGGAGTTAAAAATCTAAATAATAAAGTGTATACAAAGTTGAGTTAGTATAACTGCATTATTTCTATAATATGAATCAGTTACTGGTGCAAACTGCTAAAAGTAATGGAGTTCCAGTAACATGATATGTATGTAGTAGTTAAGCCCCACAATGCTAACAAAGAATGATAACAAAAATCAATATTGTCTTGGAATTTGCACTCGGGTTTATGTCTATGTAAGATAGCAATGAAAAGACACTGATTAACTTAAAAATATATTAATGAATACATTTAGAATGCTTTATTTAGCCTGTCTTTTATATTTCTTTTAGGTTTGTGGAAATAGCAGAAATCAGTCATAAGCCAATCAAAGGCCAAAATATTTACTATAGAACTGAATTAAAAAATGCCCACAACATGAATACAAAAGCAATAACAATCCTGCAAAAGCCACAGTCGTACCACTATGAAAGGCCCGGCTAAGTAAGGTTTAGTTTAATGGAGCTGAGATATTAAAATATAATGCCCCATTATGAGGATGTGAGGTCGTAAGTGGTTGAGTGATATTACATTGATCGAACTGTAGTAGCTACTGAATATCAGCAAGGCTGTGATTTGGTTGTAAGATAATTACAGCCATACAGAAATGCAGTACAACAACACAACCTCGAGTGTGATATTGCTTATTGAACAGTTACACTGATGCTATTTGTTGGTGCCCAGCAATAAAAACATAGACTATGATTGATTTCTTTAATCTTCATTTTTCCCTGTCAGCACATTTAGTGCTGCTTGCAAAACCTGAAAGTGATTGTTGCTAAACAAACGCCAATATTTTGGTCACTGCAATTCTACATCAACTTCTTTTTTTGTACATTTCTATACAGTAGGCAACCTGAGCAAAACAGCAAAGTTTTTCTTATGGGCCCTTGGCTGTTATCAGCGTCTTTAAAACAGCTGCTAAGCTGAAGGATGCACCTGTGAAGTGTCCCAGTGTGGTTATAAGATATCAGTATTCATACGAACTCTCTCCTCCAATCAGAGTCTTCTGTCAGAAATAAATACCGTCATTATTAATCTTAAGTGAAAAATCATTAGATACGCAACAACAGAAACTAACAATGAAATTCTGCATTTTTTTTCTATTCTTTATGTCACTTTATGTTGTCCTGATGCACTGAACTTGTCTTCCCAAAATGGATTTTTCCCATTATTTAACTCGCTGATAAATACGCTAAGAATACATGAATGCTAAGTTGACACTTGACTAAAGAAATAGGTCAGAACTTGCCTCGGTTACCATGTGCACGTTCCAAAAGCATTCCTTTATTTTCAGTATTTGCCAGTGATCCATCACAGTAATAATGGGAACCATCATGTGTTGCAGAGGAGAGATGATATACTATGTAATTGAGTGAAAAAAAATCATGCACAGATATCAGTGTCTTCCATCAGGCAAATAAATTGGAAAATACCTGCCTATCAGATAATGTGAGGAGAAAAATAAATTCAATATAGAAGAAGGTTCATTTTAGATCCCGTCATCTGTGGCGGTGCAATCACCTGAAGAAGTGAGGACAAACATAATGGAACAAATATTTCTTTAAAATTATATTCATATGGCAAGTTGCAGCTGGAGCTGACCGTTTATTCAAGGTAAATCTATCGTATCTAATGCTGTCTTTAAAAACAAACAAACAAACCTGCATTTAATTAATGGTGAGCCAGTGAATCTGTATTTCTCACGTCGATGAGTGTAACTTCTCTGAGGAGAGAAATGGTAAAGCTGCATATGAACTTGAGAGTGGATGAAGATAATCCTGCTTTCTCGGTGACCTCATCACCTCGGTGTTAATAGATGTTACACAAGGGGTGCTTTCAAGGGAGGGATCACGGCGCAGGTTTCTATTATTGTGACATCTCTTGAGATGGCATGCGTATTTAGTGCCTGCTTCATTTAGCAGAGCGGGGAAGCTGCTGGCGGGAGGGTTTCGGAGTGAAAGATGAATGCTGCGGAGGTGCGGGTAAAGTATGCGGAAGGGTTTTCAAAATGCTACCGAGCTGCGTGAGCGAGACACGGGGTGCACTACGACTGACTAATTGTGTTTTAAATTGGGTCTTTGCGCGCACAATAGGGAATGGGATTGCTCTAAGCTCCCCACTGAAACGTCTAAGGATGAGAAAGTTGTCAGATTTGTAGGTCAGGCTGGAGGGATTGTTGTTAGGCAGACTTTCTCACAGGTCCAGTTGTTTAATTCTGGGAGGGTGTGTGTCTCAAGTTTCCTCTGGATTTAAGAAGTACGTTGATCAGCAGTGTCTTTCCACAGATTCCATTTCATCATGCAGCTGTGTCGTTGGTAGATATCTTGTTGCAGTATTGGAAAAAAAACCCATTGTGTCTACATTTTATCATTCTGTTACCTCAATTAACCTTTTTTGTTGAGTTATGACAAGGCAAGGGGTTTGTAACCTTTATGAATTAAAAGAGCAATTTTTGCCTCCTTATCCACCACATTTCAATTTTCTGAAATGACCTTCAAAACGAGGACAGTAGAGCTTGTAAACATTCATATGTAGTCAGGCTGTCAAACCAGAACTGTAGTTTATGTGGCATCAAAGAGGTTAAGGAACAACATTAAGGATCACTAACATTTTAGGAGTGTTTTAGCAGTTTCAGCAACAGAAATCACTTTTAAGGAGTGAAATTGATCATAATATTTAATATAATCCATAGGATTACTTAAAAAAATAACTAAATAAGATTTTCAGGCCTGTTGGAATTGTTCAGATATATGTAGAAAAAATAAACTAATTAGACAAAATTAGAAATGAATATAATGTGAAGCCTAATATAGCATATAGAGAGATCACAAGAAGTCTTGTTTGTATTCATCAAAAGCACCAAGAAGGTGAGTTGATCTATTCCAGTGACAATATTGAATAGACAAAGAGTTTCTACAAAAGTTTTTGTATGTTGTGAAATGAAATGGATGAAAAAAAAAAACAACAACAACTAAACACTGAAATAACTTCAGTTCGAGTTACGATAGTAGAGGCTGAAGATCTGCATGAGCCGCAGGGTGCAGTCCCCTGTCCCCTGTCCCCTGTCCCAGTGTTTACTTTATCTGCCATGTCGGCATGAAGCCTTCATTGATTATTCGGTGTTAGACAGTATCGCAGGAGTGTATCCTCATTCCTTCTGGAGCTCATCGGAGCCTGACCCCGTTTCAGCGTGGTGCGTTAGAGTGTGTCTCCTCTGGGACCCGTCCCCTCCTCATGCTGACAAAGGCAAGAAGGCCACAGCTGGCCCGTGCGAGCTCAGCCCAACACACTGTGACACAACCTGATCCCGACATCATCCCGTTCTGCCGCCACACAACCTAAAGGTGCTAGCGTTACAGCCTCCTTCCTCATTGTAGGTCACCTGGTCTTCTTTCCTCCATTTTGGGAAAAAAGGGCTTCCGGGGATATTTTGCCCTACAAAAAATAATTATGTTATCTCCCTAATTCCCAATTATTATGCACAGGCTTATTTAAGAAAAAAAGGATTAGATTTTCTCTCCTTTTTGTGGCTGCAGAGTGAAATTTGAACATGACACTCCTCTCCTCTGCGACAGTGAGGGGTCCTACACTTGGATGAACTGGGGGAGGAGAGAGCACTTGCGAGGCTGTCATGTAAGCCGTCTCCTCTGGGGCCACCTCTCGGTGTGTGCTGCTTCCTGCCTCAGGTAGAAGCCTCAGTGTTTCTGCTGCTGAGGGGCGACAGGCTGCTCCCTCTCCTCTCTGCTCCTGCCTGCTGAGATAGCAACAGCCCCCCCCCTCTTGAAGCGTTGAAATGGAGAAGGTAAGGTGTCTCTTTCAGCATCGTTTCCTATCTTCACTTTAACGCGCTTTCTTTACTGACACAGCCGGAGATCGCATCTTTTTGTGCAGCAGCATCTCAGTTTGCACTCTGGGCCTCTTTTTCACCTCTGATGTTTGCGCTGCTCTTGTTTCACCTATAAAGTCATCCAATATGGTTTGAGGATATCCATGTCTTTGTCCAGAAGTGAGTTGGATCCTGAATGTCTGTTTATAGCTTCAAAATTGATGAACTCCACACAATGACTGAGAGTAGATGAATAGATTGTCTGCACATTATCTTGGTAGACATGAGATGACAGCATTTCAAATGGTGATGTAAACACAAGACACTGAAAGAGCTTTTGCTTTATTTTAATTAGGAAGTCGTTAGAGATGAAGGTGATAACTGACGCTCCAGCATGGTTCAGTTTTATCGTCACAAAGAGCTTACTTATCTCTGAGGCATTGCGGATGTGAGAACATGGAACAACACTTTGAAGTTTGATTTCACACGAAGTAAAACAGCCACACACATGTGACATCTGCCACGTCATCTGTTTAACACGTAGACCTGTGTGTGAGGCTGTTCGTCTCCATTGCATATATTAAATAGAGGTTGTTTTTTTTTTTTGTTTTTTTTTTCCTCCTCTAGAGCTGCTCAGAGTGCACAGAGCCAACACTCGCTCAGAGCCTCTGTACGCTCTGCAACAAGTGGCTGTGTTACCAGTGCACAGATGTGCACCAGCATCAGAGAGCTCCCACTGCTTCTCAGCACACAGACTCGCACCAACAACAGAGGCCCAGTGCCAGCCAGTGTCCTGACCTGCACCAGAAGGGCTCCAGCTCGCTGCCTCCTACTGGACAAGGCAAGACATATGTTTAAAAGTCTTGGTAACCTCACCTTTCAGACTGTTCTGACTATTTTCTCCTCCTGCCTTTAGTCTGGTTGTTTGCGACCGTTCATCGTCTTTCACCAGAAACTACTGCAGTGAATAATGCACGAGGCAGCGGCAATGGTTGATGATAGTTCCTGGAGATCCCTGTGTTTTATTACACCTATCTTTAACACATGGCCCAGATTCTCAAGTGCTCAGATGATTTCATTTTTTCTAATATTAGTGTGCTGCTATTTAAAGCCCCTGAAATATGCCCGACAGCTTTTGTTGCCAGCTGCTGTTGCAGGCCTGCATTGAGCAAACTGTCAAATCGCAGCATTCTTGACAACTTTATTGTGATGTTGGAGTGTTTCGTGTTGGTTTGCGTGCCTGTGAGAAAAGCTGGAGGGCTACGTTGATAGACAGGATGTGGTCAGTCATATTGGGTTTGTGCACACCCCGTGATGTTCAGCTCTCCACCACAAAGCTCTCTGATGATCTGCAGGCACAAGGGGATTGGCTGAGGTGAGCCGGCCAGCAGAGACCAGTAAGGATTCGTGCACCAGCCTCTCCAGCTATTGTTAGATTCAGCATACTACACAGCCAACTGTTTTTTCAGTGACCTATTTAGACATATTCGAGAGTTTGAATACGCATTTGAATGCATATTATGTAAATGTATGTCTTTGTGTGTATTACGCTGGTGGCGCTTCAATGGCTAAAAGATTGTAAACTGACAGCTTCATCACTCATGCAATCGCTTTACACCTGGAATTTATTCTGCTGTAATTTCTTTCCAACAACTGTCTAATGGTTTCTGCACCAAAGCACAGAGACAGGCCAGCTCTGATGTCACATGTAAATGTTGAACATCACAGAACGTCAGCACTGTGGAAAAGTCTCACAATTATACTTACATCCATCCAACAACTGCTTGAGCAGTTCCAAAGTGCTTTACATCATTAATCACATTCACCCATTTACACACTAATGGAGGCGGCTGCCATGTATGGTGCCCAGTCCATCCATTCGGAGCAGTTTGCGATTCAGTGTCTTGCCCATGGACACTTTGACATGAGGAATTGAATCTACGGCGACCACTCCACCAACTGAGCCACAGCCGCCCAAAGTCGATCATCAACCCGAGACCTAAATGGGTCTGGTACTAAGTACACTTATGAGAATACTTGTGTTTGAACAAAGCGTTTGTTTATTATAGACAAAATGAGCACTGAAGTCCAATAACAGCTCACAGCTCGGATTCAGATTGGGCAAGCCATTCCTCCCCTTCCACTTTACCCAGTAGTTGCCAATGCGAGGGTTGAAGTCGCCAAGTAAGACTATGAAGTCCGTTGGTGGTGCCCCTTCCAGGACCTCACTGACTCGCTTCAAGAAGGCGAATACGCTGCGCTGTTGTTTGGTGCATGAGCAAAAACAACAGTCACAGTTTTTTTCCCCGCCACCTTAAACCACAGGGCGGAGACCTTCTGGAACAAACCTAAACTGTGTGGTTTATGAGTATCGCCGTCACCTCTCACCCTGTGCAACGCCACAGTAAGAAAAAGACTAACCCTTATCAAGGAGTATGGTTCCAGAGCCAGTGCTGTGCGTGGAAGTGAGCCCAACTATATCTACTCTGTTTCTCTAACCCTAAACCTAACCCTAACCCTAACCCCACTCCTTATTCTGTCAACAAGCCTATTATCAGAGTTAATCAAACATCAAAGGGGCAATTAAAAAAAAGAAAGACATAAACTGATAAAAACAGACATGACACAATGGTGTAGTGTTTAGAACGCTTGTCTCACAGAGAGAATATTCCTAGTTCTGGACTCAGGAGTCCTACTGTATGGAGGTTGCATGTTGTACATGTGTTTGAGTTTAGCTGGTGATTGATACTCTGAAGGTAAAGAAGAACGGTGGAAAGATGAACATGGAATGACTTGCAACCAGACAGTCGATCCTAATTTAAAGGTGCACTTTGTAAATATGTTTAATGACGGCTCAAACTTATGGGACAACATAGTCCTAGAAAACTGCTGGTTTCTGCATAAATCTATTTCCATCACGGAGAACATTGTCCTTCTAATAATGTGCCTCCTCCATCAATGCCAACGTCCCACACAAACACACACAAATCATTGAGTCACCTTTCTATGATTTGTACTTTTTTTTTAAACTTGGCTTGTTTTCCACACTTAGTTGTTTGCTGGCAGCGGTAATGGTTGCTTAGTGAAAATGTCTGTTTTCATCCTATGTGGTCATGATTTTTTATTTTCTTCTTCTGCTGCTTTTGAAAAAAGACTTGAGTTCATCTTCTGCCACTCATAACCTGAGAAATGACTCTTTCAGCGTCTAGTGTCGAGAAGCAGTATTACAAGCCTTTCATCCAGAGATAGGAAGTTTTTATCAGTCCTTGTCCCTGTAGTATGAACCCCAGGGGCCCTAGACCTGTTAATAGGTACATTGGTTCTACTTGGTGTGTGTTATTTACAATTCTACAAACTGATTTACACATTATGCAGATTGCACATTTAGATTCAAAACAGGAAAAAGACCGACTTTGCTTGACAACAAAACCAACCTGTCAGAATCTTTCATTTAAACTAATGGACATGTTTGTTGAAACTGCTTGACTTTTTCTTAGCAGGTGCTTTGACAAACATTATCCCATTAGGAATAAAACTCAAAACAAACAAACAACAAAATTGACACACTTGTGGTCATGTGGCTTGTTTTCTGCCATGTTTTTGCCACAGTGCTGCTGAGAGACCCTTATTATGTCTTACTGCATTTGTTTAATTCTGATGACTTTAAATTGTTTGAAAGTGTTTCAGGACAAAGTAGTTTATCAATGAGACAATGAGACACTAATTTGATGATGCTGTGTGTCAGTTGGATCTCCAGCAAATTCTTTAAAGAAAGTATGAAACTTTTGAGATTTTTAATTACATGATCAATATAAAGTTTGCACATTTTGCACTTTTCTGTGTGCAGATTTGTATTTATTTATTTTTTTATCCATAGGAAAATAATGTTGTGTTTTTAAGGACTAAAAGCTAACGTTTATATGCATATGTTTATGGAGAAGACACCGGAGAGCATTTTGGAACATCTTAAAGTTGAAGTTTTTACTTGCTCATTTCACACATGAAGCACGTGTGGGGTTTTGTTATTTACCCTTAAACATGCGTTTTTGCCTGTATTAGAATTATTCCTCGTTTGATGCATGTATTTCCTCTACAATACCTCTCAATGTTGGCGCCCTCCTGCTGTATGTGTAAATAAAAGTTGACTGTTGCTGATGCTTCATGATCTGCCCCCACCCCCTCCCCTCTCCGTGTGTCTCGCAGGCCCAGGGTCGTATCCTTGCTCCCTCCTCACGTGCCACTCTCACAGACAGGAGCCCTTGGAGCTTTTTTGTGAGTCATGTGACCTTCTGTGCTGTAGCAGCTGTCACCTGTCCTCCCACAAAAACCACAGGTCAGTCCTCAGATACGCAGCACAAGGACACTGCAGCGAAAGGCTAAGCGCAGGTTAAAAACTTCCTCTGAGCTGTAACGCTCCTTAACTGCCCTGTCACTTTTATCATCCGTATCTGCATACACTACCCTTGGCCAGCCTAGCATTCATTACGTATTCATGCCTTCTTGTTTTCTGTGATGTTACAGTACGGTAGCCGCTTCGAAGGTCACCTGCATAATGTGTTGTTCTCAGGGGAAACAAATTTAATTTGACTGTTCGTCCTGCCCAAAAGATGCTTTAGTTAACTTTCTATCTGGTGGATACTGTGATCTCTCATGTGTCCAGGGTGGTGCAGATTGGGAAGGCCCTGCAGGATCAGCAGTGGCTGCTTGAGAGCCTGATGGTCCAGGTGGAGGAGAGAAGGTCTGCAGTGGAAAACAATGCCAAACAAATAGAAGACAGGTTGGTTTTAGAGTTATATTCACAGTCCAAAGGTACGAGTAATCTCTGTCACGGATGGTCAATAATTTAGCAGTTTAGAATATAGCAACTAATGAATAAATGAGTGTCTGAAATTCTGCTCTCCCCTTTTCTCCCCGTTTTTTGTCTGTGTAGACTTCATGGAGTAAAGATTGCACACAGGAAGGCAGAGAACCAGATTAAAATGGCAAAGATGATTATGATAAACGAGCTTAACAAACGAGCCAACCTATTAATAGAGCAACTGGAGGTAATTACTTTCTCTTTCTTTCCTTCTTATCGTTCAACCAGCCGTGAATCTACATGCAAAGAATCCCTAACTGCCATGATGAAATCAGCCCTACAAGCAAGCAAATGAGATCCCATAATAATCTGTCAAAGCTGCTTAAACCAACATCTCAGCAACAACATCCCTCAAAAAAAAAGGGGGGTTGTAAATCAACCCACAGCAAAGCACTGACATCTAACTTTTATGCGTCTTCTGTGTTTCTTTGCAGAAAATTTCCGAGAGCTTCCAGCAGCGTCTGGATGACCAGCTGCAGGGAGCAATAGAGATCTGTGGCCAGCTGGACCACATTCAGAAGTTCATCACCTGGGCTACGACCCATCACTGCAGAGGCCCGGTGCTCTTCAGCAGGGCTCTGGTATGCAAACATGACGGTCAGCAGACGTCCATGGTCCCGCTGTAACAAACAAACGCAAGGAGGGGGCCAGAACAAGTGTGATGTTTTTTTTTTTATTTAAATCTTGGCCATTGTTACCGCACTGCCTCCCCTCAGATTTATTTTTCTAAATGTTTTGGGGCCTTTTGCCCTTATTAAGAAGAGACATCGAGGGCCATAGGATGACAGTGTCATGCAGAAAACAACCAGCCAGCTGGGAAAACCTTCGGACAATTCCACGGCCGATAACATTTGTATCTGGATAAAGGGCACTCCAACCAATCACTCATCTCATCTGTCCTCCGTGCAAGGTTTAACCAATAGGAACTTAACAGGAGGATAACATGCAAACTCCACACAGAAAGGCCCTGGACCTGGATCTAACTGGTTTTCACACAATATAAAATATTAAATGGTAAAAACACTCAACGTGGGTGATTAATGATTGTTATTTTATTGCGGATTTAGTACAAGCAACACAATTATTAATGGGCTGATTAAAAATTGAGCATCAAAGAGTTTATGGCTGAAAAAAAATACTGCATGGAAAATGTACCCTGAAAATGAACCCTGTTCCCATATGTGAAGCGTATCTCGTTTGTGCAGATTTCACTTCAGATGCAGCAGCTGCTTGAGGCTCCTCTCCACTCTGACTCTTGGAGTCCCGTCAAGATCAAATTCAACTGGGATGCAAGTTACTGGACAAAGCAAATGTCTTCTTTAGGTAAATTATCTTCAGTTAAGACAATGTGACTACATTAAAATGTACTTTGTTGTCATGATGATAAACATAGAAACAATGTGTGTCAGTTAAAATTTCTAATTATGTCAGATATTTTACGATAAACAGAATGGCCATATGAATGTGTTTTATTATATTAGGTATTACTTTCAAGTGAAATACTGTGTTGTTTGACTCTGTTGCTCTGTAGGCCAACTGACGGCTGAAGGAGGAAACTGCACCTATCCTCCAGGGATGGCTTGCTCCAGTATCATGAGGCCTCAGCCAATCGCCTGCCTCGCTGCTCCGTCTGTGTTTCACAGAGGACGAGAGTCGGGCTGTGGGTACCCGGCCTGCTGTGAGCCCCAGATGTGTTGCCTGCATGGCATTCCCACTCAGCAAGACCTGTCCAGTCTGGACAAAAGGCAGCTGGAGGCTTCACTTTATAACTCCAGCTGCACTCAACCTGCTCTTATTTCTGCCTCTCTGCATCAGAGCCAGCAGCTCCAGAGATGCTGGGACATGGACAACGCCTTACAGTGCCCCCCAACTACGTCACCTGCCCCAATCGTAGGACCCATCCAGCTTAGCTGTAGCCGAGCATCTGCATCCCAGCCGCTAGCTCCTGACTCACAACCCCACTCTCAGTCTAAATCCTTTCTCTCTTATCACCAACACCAAAGAGAGGACGTTCCTGACAGCCAGGATCAGCTCAGTGTGTACCGCGGCAGGCCGAGCCAGTGTCCGAGCAAACTGTCGGCCTGCAAAGCCCCGCAGCAAGAGCTCAGCCACACGGCTGTGGAGGTAGATGTGCAGTCTGAAGAAAGCTGGGGTGAAAGACACCGGGTGGAGGAGACCTGTGAACAATTGACACTAGATGAGGAACTGCAACGGGACAGGGGCAAGCAGAGCCCCATTCAACCACAACCACAACAACAGCTGCAGGTTTCTGTAGCAGCAGAGCAGGGCAAAGAGCAGCAGAGGACCAGGCCTGCGCTGATGCCCACAGACCACAGAGATGGCAGGGTGAGAAAACAATTGACTGCAGACATTGACTTACTGTGTACACAGTATTGCAAAAAAAATCAATGAAGCAGAGAATAGTGCGTCTAAAAAGATCTAATTTACACACATTACGTTTGTGCAGTGAAACAAGAATCTATTGCTTTCAGTAGATTTTCCGTGTCGGTTTTGGGTTTTGGAAAAAATAGTGTTGCCTTTTTATTTAGTGATATTTTTCAAACTTGATGACACCCACCATTCTTATAGTCAACATAGTAATCGAGTATCATTAAAGCAGAGTGTATTCATGTAATAACTGCAGTCATTGCCTGGCTAGATACATCCATGGTGTGAAAGTACATATGAAAGAAGCTGGTGAGGTTACATTTTGTGCAGTCCTTTTGTTTTGTTTCATTTCACACATGGGTTTGCAACGTTTCAATGCGTTCAAATTTGTAGCCAAACCACACAAGCTGGGAACACTGATTGGTCAGGCATATTTCCTCTTAACCCCCCCCCCCCCCCCCGCCACAAACAAAAAAAAAAGAATTCAGTTCAAAGTTTGCACACGCAAACAGAAAATTGCAGACAACAACAGCAAAATTCTAATTGAGATATAGTGTAAGCCCTTTTTGAAGTTATTTTAAACATCAGCTGAAACATGTTTTATGTTGAGATGATTGTTAATGTCTTTGTTGACTTGCAGGAGATTGTTGGGTTTCAGGCTGTATTCAGCTTTAATTAATGGCCATTAACGGTTGAAACTAAAAGGGACGCTTTCTTTTAATGCCAGAACGATCACTTCCCACTTTTGACAGCTAGCCTGAAAACAGATGGTGCAACAGAGAGCTGCTCCTGCTTTCATAAATAAAGGATGATGGGAAAACAAAGAAGCGCTCTGACAATTAAAGCTGAACAGTTCACATCAATGCATCATAAAATCCAGAAGAACAGCGTTCATCACAGTCACACTTGATGCCAGAGGTTTTAGCATGCGCATAATCACCTCTCTAAAAATTCTCAAGATGCGTGATTACAAAGACGTTATTTTTACATTTTCAAGTCACAGCATCTGAAAATGATATAAAACCACTCGGGCACAGTCATTCATGTACTTAACCTGTCATTAATGAGGCACTGAGGGAATAGTAGGAGCTGCCAGTTTGGTTTTAACTCCAGTTTTAACTCTGAGATAAATTCTTGCCCCCCCCCCATCATTCCTGAAAGAAGGATTATAGTCTATTTTCCTCCATGGTGTGAATCCTGCTTTCCTCCCCCACAGGGCACAGATCAGGTAAGTGTTTTAATCGGATGATACTTAGGAGCATGTGCACAGTGTCATCCTGGCCTGAATATGTATGATAGTGTATATGAAAAATAAGAAAAGGAGGAAAAAGGAACGTAAAAAGAAATGTGCAGAGCCAAATGATTTGTCAGACCTCCTGCTTGTGTCAGCTGAGGTGTTTAACACAGAAATTTGTGTGAGACTTGCGTCAGTAGAGAGGAAAAGAGTGGTAATGAGCGATTAGCAGTTCTGGCTTAATCAAAGGGCCACATTGAATTTGTGATGTTAAATTTACATACCATAATTACTGTGGTATGCAAACCTTTTATTGTCTGTATAATAATACTCATATATGCAGTATGTTTGTAAGGATCAGCTCGTTTTGTGTAACTCTCAGAATAGGCTGTGAGTAAGGTTTTTGTTCATTTAATGTGCGCCTGTGTCACACTCGAGGTTGTGTCCGCCGCACACATCCCACACATTCTTTTCGGTCTTTTCACTTATTAATGGCACGAACAGGTGCATCTGTGCATGTGATGCAGCTTGAAGGCCTGCTCAGCTGTGTACGTTTGTGTTTCTGACAGAGATCCACATCCCTGGAGGTGTCCGTGACAGCCCACGAGTGTGTATCTGATGTGCAGAGCAACAGACTCGGCTCTGCCTCAGTGTGCACGAGGAGAAAGAGACGCTCCCAGAGCATCCCGACAGAACTGGCAGCCCCATCCAGCAGCCCGCACGCCGAAAGGCCCGCACGGTGCACTCGCAGCCCACAGGCAGGAGCTGCGAATCAGGTAACTCGGCACAAGAGTATAATCACACATGTGGAGGATCCGAGGCTGTGCTGTCAGAGAGAATGGAGGTGATCAGAGGAAAGATGTGCACTTTACACGTGTGAGTTCTGGCATTGCAAAGAAAACTAATAACAGGACTATTATCTCCTGTCAAGTGTAATTCCACAAAATTCTCTAAAACTCAGAGCGAGGAATCACATTTCGACTTCACTAAACTGGCAGTAGAAGAGAGAATTATCCCACGGGAAGAATTTGGTTGCTTTTGTGAGTTTGGAGTCAAAAAGTTTAGACGTCTACCTCCAAGAGAGCTCGTTCCACATCTCTGCTTGACACCACATTAGCTGCTGCAGCAACAGCACTTCTACATCTGTCACCAAACCGTTTCTGTCTGGTGCTGTAGTGGGTAAGACTCTACAAGAACAAGCACATCACATAATAAAAGATTGAACGAGGATTTAAATTTCAGTTCGGCCATTTTCTTATGCAATAGGAGTGCAACACATAATTGGTGTAGTACATTTGGTGGAAACAAATTTTAATGCTTCAAAGAGTTGACATTAAATATGGATAAAGCTCATTCGGTGCAACAGAAAAAGGAGAACCAAGAATCCACCATTTTTTAAATTTCTTTTCAGTTATTACAAACCAACTATATCCTTCCAGGCAGAGGTGTCAAAGTAACTTTAGTTCAAAGGTCACCTGCAGTTCAAGCTGATGGCCTGTGGACGACACCATGAAAGAATACATAATACCCTACAAGTAATAACAACTCCAAAGATGTATCTTTGTTTTAGTGCAAAGAGGTGTGATTAAAGGATCCACATTCAATTAAATATTTATTTTTAAAATTGTTAAAGAAAGTTATGTCATTTGCAGGTTTTTTCTTCGTTTAAAAAATGTTCAATAATAAACCTACCTGCTCCACTGTTCACTCTGCTTGAGTCTCAGTGTGTCTAACTGAGTGACTCTTCATCAGTTTAAATTGTTTATGTGAATTATTGGATTAGTTTAGATTAATTGGAAAGTTGATGCTGTGCCACTCTGAGGGCCACAGAGAAACTTCTGGTGGGCGAGTTCCAGCCAACGTGCTTTATGTTTGACTTTTAGGTGATTATTTAGAAGAAACATGAGCCTGCCGGTAACACGTGATCCATGTCCCCATTCTTCAAGTCAGTTTCCAAATATCAAATGCTTGGCTTCACTGGCTGGATGCTAATCTGTATATTAAACGCACACACACTGTAATGACTGTATCGCTCATCCCTTTGGTAAGAATATGAAATGCATATTAAATGTATGCCTATTAAAACAAATTTAGAGGCATACTAAATTAAAGGTCTTACATCATTTTCAGTATAATTGGACACATTTTGGACCACTGATGTTATTTTTGTGTCCCTGATCAAAGTATCCGTCCTTGCAGATTTATGTGTGGTTTGCTAACTTTGTTCCCAGCATGAAATTATGGATCCGAGACAGAGGAGAGCTTCAGACGGGCTTCTTTGTGCTGTCAAGTCATCAAACTCAGCCCCGTCCAGAGGACAGCTGCCTCCCCTGCTGTTCTATAAAACTGAGCCAGGTACCGAAATATACCTTAAACCTCGAGATAGACAGGTTTGTTTGCAAGTTGGCTAATGCATGTCCATCTTTGTGTTTAGATCATCCTGTCATATATGTGAATGTAGAGGCTGATCATGAAGCCAAGGAGAAGTGCAGAGTGTCCAGGAATGCCCAGAGCAGGTGTGTCATTAGTGAGAGATCAAACCTCTTTTCTGTGCATGGATCTTAAAATAAAGTTATTTTCATTGTTTATCCTCTGCTTCTGTCTGAAGTAGCAGTGATGTTCTGAAGGACTCGGGAAGACCCAGGGTTCCTGTGGTTTGCTTAGAGAGGCTCAAAATACTTGTGTCACAGCTTCCCCCTCATGGACGCCGACAGAGCGACCCTTTACCTGCCAGCGGGGTGAACAAGGGCGAACCTCCAGCGCAGCAGAGAGGCTGGCACGATGCAACACCTGAAGTAGGTTTTATTGTTGTGTACAATAAGATTGATGGTTTCAGGTTGTTGTTTCCACATTTTTTAGGTAGTAAGAATACCAACGACATCCAGATATATGCAATGCCTTTTTCCTAATCTGCAGTAAGTATGTTGCGGCCAATTTAGCCTCAGAAAGACGTTTTTTGATGTGTTAACAAGAGTTATTGCATTTTAATAACAGGACATGCTCATTAAAAACCTTCCCTCCTTGTTTTCTAATTTCTCAGGGGATAGCCGGAGGCTTTGAGACCAGGAGGACCACCAGCTCGCTCACAGCACCACCATATGCAGAGCGGCAAACTCGTAATCAGTTTAAAACTCTGTCATCCAACAGCGACGTGAACAGCCACAACAACAGAGGGAGACTCAGCTCTCAGGAGGCATCTGCACTGTCCTCCACTGACTCTAAATATGCACCACAGAGTTACCCCCCATCGGATCCGGACTCTGACTCAGATCCCAGGTCCGTCACAGAGGACACTGTTGTTTCTTGTGGTGATCCAGACCCACAGCTAGACTCTGATGACACACCAGAGTCTGACCCAAATACACAGTCTTCATCTGAGGCTGAACTTGAATGTCTGGCAGAGGAGAACTCAGCAGCTGCAGCTGAATCAGAGCCAAGTTTAGAGTATGAGGCAGAGCCAGAGTCAGATGCAGGAAGAGGATCAGAGGATGGCCAAGAGGCCACTGCTGAGACGGAATCAGTTGATGCTGAAACAGAGTTGGAGTTCCAGCCTGAATTCCACCCCGGCTTTCAAGCTGAGACCGACTCTGATGCTGCGTCCGATCAGCCTCTGGAGTCTCATGGCTCTGCAGAGTCTGAAGTCGATTTACAATCTGAACCTGAACTGACAGCTGACGACCCACAACCTCTCCGCTCTGACCTGGAGGAGGAGTCTCACATGGGTCCTGGAAATCAGAGGCAGCTTCTGATTGCAAACCCAGTGACGGAGGAGCTCCACTCGGAGCAGGACAGCGCTGAGATGGAGAGCGAGGACTTCTGTGCCGTGTGTCTGATTGGAGGAGACCTGCTGTGCTGCGACCGCTGTCCAAAAGTCTTCCACTTGTCGTGTCACATCCCGCCTCTGCTGAGCTTCCCCTCGTAAGCTTCCCTCACTGTAACGTATACAGATGCATCCCAGACATTTTTAAAACGAATAAAAAGTTCATTCAACTGTAAATGTACTACAAAAAAAAATCTGAAAAATGTCAAGTCTTTTAGTTTCATTCTTTGTGAATTAGTTGACACACCATGAAAGAAAATATTTCTATCTTTTAAATCACTGGCTAAAATCACTATTCAAATTTGAAAACTCTTAAAAATTGCTGTTTATTTGGTAATGAAATAACTACAAAAGAATCTCAAGGATCTTTACATTTTCTTACACGTACCTGTGCATTCAACTTGTCATTGATTTGCATATGATAACGCTTCATCGATGCTAAATCTTCCCCTGTTCAGAGGCGACTGGCTGTGCAGCCTGTGCAGAGACGCTGAACAACCAGAGGTTGAGTACAACTGTGAGAACGAGAGAACCCCTGGAGGACACACATCAGCACACGGACTCTCCGCCTGTGACCAGAGAGTAGGTCATCGCATAAGCTACATTAAATGCCGTTGTGACTAAAATGATTTTTTTTTATAACCGTTTCTTCATGTTTGCTTTTGTGGTTGCAGAAGTGTGAGCGGCTGACTCTTCTGATCCTCAGTAACATCCTGAGCGCTCCCTTCCAGGAGCCCGTCAGTCCACTTGTGAGCGACCGCCATCTTCTCACAGGCCTGCACTCATTTTTCACAAGATCATTTGCACGCCATCATTTATTTCTGTAGTATAGTTGCAGACCCACAGTAGCAACCAAGAAAAGTGTTCCCCACGCTGAAGAGGACGTAAACACACTTTGATTGCTGCTATATTTATCAGGGTTTGGGGGCTCAGGTTCCTCAGAGCCTCACAGCTGCACAGAATGCATTTTCCCTCTCATTAAATATTGATGAAGCTGACTTTCTGTTAAAGTATTTGCGGCATTCATTGTTTATACCAGTTTTCTGTCTTTGATTTCTCCACTGGTTGGCGTTGATCAGTATAGTGTGTGCACATATGCACGTGACGATAATGTGTTCGATAGTGTTTAGAAATTGGTGGAATATCAGTCACAGCATTTATGTCTACCTTCTTTTAAGTTAAGCATGCAGGAGGATTCACAACAGTCAATGTTAATCATATATAGGCTGCATCCTATTTTACACTAGTTGTTTGATTCAAAAGAAACCACTGCAATAATCGCTTTTGTTGACCTAACCTGGCTCGTTGGATGGTGTGAGAGTCTTAAATGGAGCTGCATTTTCATACAGGCTCGCCATTACTACCAGATCATTAAGAGACCAATGGATCTGTCTGTGATCAAGACCAGACTCAATAGGGGGAACAGCCGACACTACAACTCTCCGGATCAGTTCGTTGCAGACGTCTACCTGATGTTCCGCAACTGTGCAAAGTTCAATTACGTAAGTTATGAAACAAATGAATCCCGATAGAGGTTCAGACGTGTCACAGTGTGACAGTATCAGTGACTTTGTCTCTCTGCCTGCAGCCCGACTCTGAGGTGGCTCAGGCCGGCCACAGCCTCGAGGCGTTCTTCACCTCCAAGCTGAAACAGGTTTTCCCAGACCGAGTTTTCCCCGCAGCTGAGGCGGACTCTGACAGTGACGAATACGATGAGGCCTACAGGACGACAGAGAGTGGCTTCCCCTGGCCAGAGAGGAGGGAGCAGTGTCACAGGAAGAGGAAGAGGAGACAGTCCCTCAGGTCCAGGAGACATCACTTCTAACCAGAGGTCAACCACCGCTGCAAATATGTTGCTCTTGCGTGTCGCCATGCAGTTTTTTTATTTCTTCTTATGAGCACACTTTGGGACTGCAATACTGCCTCCATGTTCTAATTTGAAAGTAGTCCTTTTGTTAAGGTATGTAGGCACATGACAGTGCTGCCACCTGATGGCAGCTGATCATATTGACACTTTAGAAATTGGAGCGGTGACCAATGCAGGAAAATATATTCTTCCTCTAGACTTCCACTGATAAGATGAGCAGAGAATGTAAAGAAAGGGGGGAAACATAAGTCACAGTGTTTCTGTGGCTCTTAAATGTGATTCAGTAGGGAGGGGATGCTGTATTTTTTTAGTTTATCATATTATGATATTTTGGCCACTTTTGATTTGCTGCTGATGCTCCGCTCACTATTTTACGCATTTATTTTAAATCCTCAAATACTTCTTATAATCTTATTTCATATTGCTTTATTGTAAATAGAGGATGTTGCAGTTGTTTATTAATTTGACTTTGCATCTTTAAGTGGAAATCTTGGGTTTTCCTTTAAGGCATTGCTCTGACTGTACACAATACTTCAAAGCTGATCAATTTTGTATTTAGATAGTTGTAAGTGTTCCACGTGTTTATACAGGTGTGACAGTATAAAAGTTTATTTTACTATATGCAGCTATAATTGCTAAATGATTATTGCACATTATTGAAATTGCAGTTTGAATTATGTTTTATCAGTAGGGTTTCTTCAGAAGCTGCTGTAAGTTCCACTGAGTTTGTTATTCGATTGCATGATGTGAGTGACTGCAGCCACTCTCACAATGTAATAATCAAACAGTCAATAAAGTATCAGTTAGTCCAATATTTAAGTTTACATATAGATTATGTATCATTTTTGTTTCTTCAGTGTTTTAGCAAAATGCTGTACTCTTCTATTATCTAAATGACTCAGGCTTAATTAAGTGTAAGGTCTTGATATTGTTCAGTATTGATTATTATACAAAACTGCACTGTTGAAAGAAAACCTGCCATTTTATAATATCGCTGTAGCACATTTCCTCTTTTTAGAAGTACTTTACTAGCTTCCTGCATCTTAATGTAAACCTCATTTGACTTCCTTGGTAATACACAGAAGAGTAGCGTATGTACGATGTATGTAACGTCACTTCTTTTCAGTGAAAATGATCATATGATCTGGTGTATGAAGGAAAACTGATCAATTATGGTGACTGACACAAGCGAGCAGGTTCTTTCTTCATTTTTTAAGTCAACAGTCAATGAATACATGCATAGTACTATCAATAAAACATCCAAGGACAACGTATGTTTATTTATTATTTTATCGGCCATTTCAATCACTTTATTACATGTAATCATTTTGGACTGCCTGAATCACCAATGCAACACTTAAAACACCACAAATTGGTATTTATTTATTGCATGTTACCAGAATTTATATGTCTTGCAACCATTTATGCATAGACTGATAGTTGTGAGTTAAGCTTCTCTAAAAAGCGAAATTAGTGCATCAACCGTACCAGCCACCCAATATATTGAGACACCTGTCTAAATGTGTGTGGATCCTCCTATAATATTCACAATTATGGATTTTTTTTCTGCTTCTAACACACAAACTTTAGGGAGAAACTGATACGTCACAACTAACAGGTGCCATGTTAGGATCCTGCATCCCACAACCCTGAATTTGATAAAGCTGCATAGTGGTTGAATAGATTGGTGGATAATAATGTATTTGGAAGCCTGACGATTTTGGCAGTAAGAAAAATGACTTTAAGAGATTATGTGGGTTTCAGAGTGAAGGAAAAAGAACTGATAATGTCCACCAATTAATTTAAAAACTGAAATACGGCATCAGAAGCATAAACGGCAATTGACATTTGAATATACATAGTGAGATGGATTTAAAAATAAATGATGGATTATTCCATTCCAATAGTGCTTGAATTTAAATTTGCATCTGCCTGTTTCCTTGTTAGTTTAGTTTAGTTTAGTATATTTGGTATTGGGTATTGTTTTAGATATGATTGGTAATTAAGGAGGGTACATTTAGAAATCAATTGGAGCCCACGGTAATGTATTTGGCTATTGAGGCATTAAAGTTCAGGGTTTCATGCATTCCCTGATGGACTACAAAAAAAAAAAAAAAAAAAGTTCAGCAGATTTATAAAGACATCAGCAATAATACATTTACTGAAGTCATAGATTCTGTCCTGATCTTTGTCTGGGAAGCAGTAAAGAAAAGGAGACGCAGCTCCCTGGCCTCTCCTCAGCTCAGCCATGACGTCAGCCTCCTGTGTGGTCCTGAGGCTTTTTACCCAGAACACGCTGTTCGCTCCTGCCTCACATTAAACACAAACACTATGGACGATTTTTCAAATTCAACTTCCCATTAAAGACTTCAAAATATTATATTGCACGCCTTAAATTTACAAGGAATAGTTGTTCGACAAATGTTGCGAGGTTTTGTGTGTCTGCAGGTCTGTTTTAGATTTAGTAAGACAAAAGAAGGATATATGTAACTTAATAAGGTGATTTTTGGAGAAGGGACCATTCTAAAAGATGTCCCCGATGACATATTAACGTGTTATTGTTGTGCAACTAAAATAACCTGCCCCCCCCCCACCCCCCCCCCCCCCCCCCCCCCCGCCCCCAGCTGAGATTCCTTCCAAATTTCAGTGGGACTTTGTTTCCTTGCTGCTTTGTGCTGTAAAAATTCCAGTTGTGTTATGTGTTTTATGGACGAAGATTAACTGCAGACTTTGGTATCATTACTCTGCTCGTGCTGTTCTTAGTATCAATCTGTTTTTCATACAAGAATAAGTGTTTAAGTGCTCTCTGTTTTGGACTGAGGGCACATTTCTATGTCTTATATATGAACCACATTTCTGACCTTTTACTCGGCAGACATTGAGGAGAAATGTACAAGATTTAATAATGTGAACAATGAAAAGGGCAGACAGCGAAGGGCTCAGAGAATAAAAAAAAACGTAGGCTCGCCTGTGAAACAGTCTGTTGAATCAAAGTTTAGAGTCGTCTTGTGCTGCAGGAGGCACAGAGGAGGGGGAGAGGAAATGTGTAAGTCGAGGAGGTCAAGTAGGATGTTACGCTTTGAAACATCTTCAGTGGTCATCGTCTCAGAGACTCATCTGTGGCACCACGAATTTCTGGCTATACAAACATCCTCAACATGGTTCAGCAAAGTCTCTTATGAGTGACAAGGTTTGGTACACAGTCCAATACGGTGACCGCATCCAGACGCTAAAGACAAAACAGAAACATGAAACTGTAGTGCGTTCCAGACCAGATGGGTTACTCCAAGAAGATTTGTGAGGCTCTCCACCAGCTAGTTTCTAAAATTAAAAAAAAAAAAAAAACATCGATTTTCAGCTAATGGTATGATAATGGGAAGCATATTGGAACCAGAATTCAGTAGAAATGACTGTATTACTATTTATTTCAAGGTTTTAAAAAAGTCCCAAATGCATGTATTTTGATCTAGAAAATGTGCAATTAGTCATTTTCATGAAATAAGCTCAATATAGCTCATAAATCCTTATGGTTCATGATCAAAGCAGCCAAAGCTTGCACCATCCAGATATATAGGAACCTACAAAATGAACTGACGTGTTGAACTAGAATGGGACAGACATGGACTGGAACTATGTCGACAAGACCTTTAACATGAAAGTCTATGAACTTAAAAATACATATAACAGATAGAAAAGTTAATACAAACAACACAACACAGTAAGCACGAGACACAAAACCTTGACGGGGCAACGACAACAGGAAACATGTTAAAATACGCCTTGAGCATATGACCTATCTATCCATTCATCGATCTGAGCAGGGTCATAAAACTTTCAGCACCACGAAAGGAGACCCAACACATTTATTGTCATCGGCAATCCGCTCTTTGTGTATCGCCATTGTGTCTTTTTGTTTTGAAACATTGAGCCTGAAATATTTTCTTCATGTCATTAAACAAAACCACATTATTCACATTGGTAATGGCCTCCTACGGTTTAAAACAATGTGCGCAACCACGGACAATTAAATAGTTAAACAATTACAAAGTAAATCAATCTTTAAAAAGAAACTCTTAAAGCCTGTCAATCCTGGTGTTTGTTCTGACCTTTCTGCCTCCGTGCTTCAAAAACTCCTTCGGCTGGCTGAGAAGGGGCAGAGACTCAGTTCCAGTTTTCACAGTGGAGACGAGCAGTGGTGAGACAGCTTTTCTAAACGACACATCCTCACAGTGGCAGGAAGACTTCAGGAGGGAACGAAAGCAGACGGGTCTTTTTGGAGCTTCTTTTCTGTTTCCACCACAATGAGTGAGATCAAGCTGGCTCTACTGGGGAGTGACGGAGCTGGGAAAACAGGTAAATACACAACAGCGTTTTTGCTTTAACGATGGACCCAGTGCACCGTTCATTTCCTAGTCCTGTTGTTCATTCTGAATAGAGGCCACTGTGCAGATTGCTTAACGTGTGTCTGTATACCTTAAGGAGTTTATTATAGATCAAATGCAATGGGACATTTTGGGTTTGTTAACCAGCGGTCTCTGCATCACATGGCTCTGGAGCATAAACAATACATATAATCATATATATATATATATATATATATATATATATATATATATATATATATATATATATATATATATATATATATATATATATTATATATATATATAATATATTATATGTATTGTATATTTTTATTATCTATTGTATATTGTGGGAGTAAAAAAATAATAACATTTGCTGTAGCATAATATGCTATCCAAACTAATACTTTCCATGTCCTATTTTTTTGTTCTGAATTGATCCTTTTTTTTTTTGTTTTATGGTGTATTAGATATCTCATGCTTGTATTAATGTCAACAAAACACACTATTTAAATTACTTGCATTTTGGTTGGACTTTATGAATTGCTCCTTCAAATCAAAAGGTTCAAATCAATCACAGGTACAAATCCTGCATTGGTTTTTATTGTAAAGATGTTCGGCAGCTCCAGACAAATTCTATTTTACTGGATATTTTTGTAATTGTGAGCGACATACGGTATTGTTCCGTAAGAAAAAAATACTTACGTCATAATTTTTGCCCTGATGTACTGATTACCAAAATATAATATTTTAAGAAAAAATTCAAGTCAGCATTGTTTTGCAGTATGTTTGTATACTCGGAAATATACAGTATATTTTATGTATGCCAAACCAGTTTACATTGCACAGCAGGGTTGAGCGTATATGAATGCACTTCTTTTCAACAATGCCATCATGTGAATGTCTGGATTTGGTTAAGAGACGGCAGCATTCACTCCTTTTCCCTACTCTTCTGTTTTCCAACAGCTATTCTGGTGCGTTTCCTGACTAAACGTTTCATTGGAGAGTACGCTTCCAGTGCAAGTATGTGAAAATACTCTCATTAAACCAGCAATGTCGCTATATCATTGAAAGGCTGTATTGCATATGACCCTCATGGGTTTTCGTTCAGGGTTTCTCTTGGCCTCATACTAATTACAGTATATCAAGTTAATGTGAATCAACAAAACCTTCTTTTCTGTCCGTTTCATTTAGGTTTGAAATAAGTAATCATG
Source organism: Lipophrys pholis (assembly GCF_963383615.2). Lineage (NCBI taxonomy): Eukaryota > Metazoa > Chordata > Actinopteri > Blenniiformes > Blenniidae > Lipophrys > Lipophrys pholis. Next base: position 13,446,325 of record NC_137636.1, on the reverse strand, counting down.
TGCACTTTTTTACCATGCATGTTTATGGCGTTCACGGACAGTAATAGATAGATGGTAATAGACCGTTTTCAGAGGGCTGCAACATTTCAATCCCTTTACACTTGTGGTCTAAATGAATTAGGTTGTGTGCCTCCTCTGGGTAATTGTGCACTGCAGTAAACACAGAAATCATTGTTTCGTAGTTCTGCTAAACTGGCACCATGCTGGGTTGATTGCCTCTAAGAGAGCCTTGTGCTTTTTCATTTACAGTGTTTCACTCTGTGTTCGTATGAATGTCACTTCATCATAGAATAGTTTACCTTTAAAATCAACCCATCCGTTTTTCTTGTTTCTTTGTAGATTCGTTGTACCATAAAAGGCTGTCCATTGATGGGAGACAGTTAAACCTGGAAATATTTGACCCCTGCTCTCAGGTGGGAACAATCTGATTGCACATGTTAATCAATAAAATTACTTCCAAGGATCTAGAACAGACTTGGAAAAACTTCTGTTTTTGTATGTAAGAGTAGGTTTGTTCGCCATAGGCCACACTGTTCTGTTTTGATGTATGAGAGTTTGGAGAGGAGTCCATGGTCTTTCTCATGGGCAATTTTGGGGCCTTTGGAGAAAAAGGGTTGGGATCCGCTGCTCTAGGATCGTATACTCAATGAATGTGTACCATACACTGTAATTTAGATCTACTCTCTTTTTAAGTAATCCCATATTTTAAGAGTTCCAAACCTTCTGAAGTCAGGTCACTTGATTGAATCCCGTCATCCCACCTTTGCTGTGTCAGAGTGGAGGCAGCAGCTGCATCCTGGAGGAGCCTGTGAACTGGGCCGATGGATTTGTGGTGGTGTACAACATCAGTGACCGAATGTCCTTCCTTCATGCCAAAAGTGTCCTGCGGCAGATCAAAGAGGCCCGAGAGGAGAGCAGAAAGGGGTGAGTGACCAGAGTCAGCTGGTAATGAAGCTGAGCTGAGGGATTTACTTTTATGAACTAATGAGCTCCATTCCTGGGATAAATGTGTGCAGGCCTATCAGTAGGACGATCAATGTGGTATGCTCCCAACTACGAACCGCATTCCAAGATGCTGTATTGCACATATATCCCGGCATGCAGTGTGGTTTCACCTTGCAGTCAAACAGGACCATTGTGCGTGAAAGCATGGAGACAATGACAAAGGATCTGAGTTAAACCTCGTATAGTTCATTTTACAAACGGTTAAGACTGTGTATTATAAAACATGTAGAACTCATAACAGAACCGAGGACATATAATAAGTTGCAAAAGGTATTTTATTTCAAAAAAACTTGAAGCGGGCAATACAAGTCTTTACAAGTTGGTGGTTAAAGTTTCATTTTGTATTCAAATAGGTTATTTGGTAACAAATTATTAAATCCTGCTTCTATGACCTGTTACATATGGTCCTGAAAATTTGACCTAGCTGGCAAAATTAAGGTTGAAAAGCAAAAACAACAAAAATAAATAGGCATAAGAACACTTGCATCATACTTATTTCTGTGGTATATATTAATCCAATTTTTTTTTCTCATGTATTCACACATGATAAATACTTTATATAAAACATCATAACCATTGTTTGCAAACCTATGTTAGTCAAGAAGACTTGAGTTTTGATGACAAAAGAAATGAATAAAATGTACGTTTACTTGTATAACATGCTGTTTAAAAAAGTGAAATATACAAGTTGCAAGACAGCTTTTAGAACATAGGGAGTAGATACGACAGATATTTGTGACTAAATCTAGAGAAGTAAGAAAAACAACCCAGAAAAAGTACAGATATCTGAAAAGTTAACGAAGTTTGTACTTTGCATATTCCTGCCTCTGTCTGAACGCCACCTTGACAGACTGGAAGACGTTCCAGTCTTCTTAGTGGGGACCAAGCAGGACCTCTGCAACGCTCGGCAGGTGTGTGAGGAGGAGGGAAGGTCTGTGGCCCAGGAGGAGCGCTGCCACTTCCAGGAGGTTTCTGCAGCTGAGGACTACTTGGGGATATCCAACCTCTTCACTAAGCTCATCCGTCATGTGATGGACAACCTGAAGCACTGTGCAGGCCGCAGACGTTACAGCGGCTCCAAGTCCATGGTCAAACTCATCAATAATGTCTTTGGTAAAAGGAGGAAGTCTGTCTGAGGTTGGATGAAATCACTTCCTGCTCATTTTGATGTGACCAGGATTCATACCGAGCACTTTAGTTGCTTCTAATAATGTGAACGAGTCTATCTATCTATCTATCTATCTATCTATCTATCTCTCTATCTGTCTGTCATTTTCTACTTCCGAATAAAACATTTTTTTTACATTTATTCATAGAAACTTTGCCTCTGTACTTCACAGCTGCTCTTGTTAGATTTTGTTCCGTAGATGGTTATTTTGAGATTTTGAAGCTTTCTGTAGAAGCTGTATTTAGATACCTGTTCTTATGGTTTGTTTACGTTGCTTCTTTGATCTTAGTATTTCACGGTTTGAGTAGACTTGTCATTCTTTTCCGAGCCAACAATTTTGGATGTGACCACAAACAGTGATTGAGATGTAAACAACAGCAGAAATCAATGATGTGCAAACCGCTTTTACAACTGAAGACAAAAGAACTGTGTTGTGTTTCATTAGAATTAAAACAAATAAGTATTTCTACTTGAAAAGACAGACTGATTTTTAATTTCATACTGGAAACATAATATAAAACGGTCAGAACACAGACAGTAAAAGAATCTGTAGTAGTAAAAACTGTGAACATTTTTTGATTTTGGCCAAGAGGTGAGCTGGCTCCAATATATGTATAGGAAATACAATTGAGGATTGAACTTTTTCCTTCCCTAATTGCCACTATTGTGGACCCTTGAGCAAGGCTACTAAACCTCAGACTGCTCCCATGTTAGATGTTAAGGTTTTGCTATGAATAGGTTGGGTCAAACTCGGATGCACGGTGGTGTAGTGGTTAAATGTTAAATGATTTTCAGTTCAATTCACCGTTTTCCATGTAAAGCATTCCCAACACACTTTTCAATGTTAGTCAATGGTGAGGGCTGCCATGTAGAGGGCTCACCCTCCATTGGGAACAATTTGGCTTCGGGGTATTGCTCAAGGACACTTTCACACATGGACAGGGTGAGATGGAGACTGAACCCATACTTTGTAATTGAAAAATAGCTTGCTCTGCCAAAGGAGGCACAGCACTCTCACTTCACAACAGGAATGTTATGGCTTTGAGTGTTGGATGGATGGATGGATGGGTGGGTGGGTGGGTGGTTGGGTGGACGGATCAAATGCAGAGAAATAATCTAAAAAGTAATAATGGAGTTTATTCACATTGTGTGCAATATGTACCAATCCACCTCCTCTTGATTTTATTAACAGTCACAGTTGGTAAACTGCAAAAGATTCCAAAGTGCTGACTCTAAACTCCAGAGTATTTTATGACAATTCACTGTGGTGGAGGATATTAATGAGCAGCTGCTAAAATCAAACCTTCGACTCACCCACTAGATGGAGACCAAGCTCCAAGGAAAATGCTCGGTGATGCAGAGAAACATTAGTTTCTCGAGTCAGTAATGACAGCCCTTAAGCCTTGTCCAAGCTTGAGAATCACTAATCGCCTCGTCGTGGCGCAGTTTTTAAAAAGAAGAGGTGAAGCGACGAATCAAACGACAGGCTCGCAAAGTAAAGTTCTCCCAGCATCCGGAGTAAGGGTGTCCCTCTTCGCCTTCCGTAGTCACGGCCAGAAAAAAAGTTTTGACTCCAGTCTGCTGAACTACAATGATACAGTCTGCGAGGTAAGTAACATTTGAATACTTTACCTCACTAAATACCATTACCCCCCCCTTGTGACCAAAGTGAATTCCTCTTTATTTATTTTCATTGGCTCGTATTTTTATCTTCGTTTGACAGGACACGTTTGTACCGCTTCATGTTACGTTGCCATGACAACGCGTACCTCTGCTGACGCCACGTAAAATTACAATACACGCTTTTCTGCGATATTTTATCTGCTCAAAGAGGAGCCGCTTTTGGTTTGTTCTTTCCCCTCAGTGGCAGCTGACAAATGATCAATTAATTATCTGTGCCTTTAATTGGAATATCCTAGGCAGCAGTTTTGTGGACGCACGTGAGCCATTTGTGGTGTTATTTCTCAGTTGCGCGCCTGGTGAAGGTTGTGCTTTGCTGCTTTTAGGCTCCGTGTTTTTAAATTCACCCCAGGCGGTAAGTCAATTGAATGCAAAACTAACAGGACCATTAGAGATTGTTGCAATTAGTGGTAGTTTCACGTCCATTAACTAAGCCGATTAGTTTAATTTACCTGGCCAGTCGCTTTGTGGTTATGTGTGAAACGCTACTGAGCTGTTGCATAAATCCCCAATTGAGAAAGACAATGATTCAGTCTTGGTCATCATCTTTTGTTCACACAGTTCAAAGTCTCTCCTGTTCGCCAGCGTGACACACTGAACAACAACATATTCCTATTTTAATGTGCAGACTCTATCTGGGTTGCCACTGAAATGAATTAGATTTGTTCTTGTTTCTGCATTGGCCTACATTTTTCTAGATGTCTGCCTTCCTTGCTTCTCAAGGCTGAGCCCAGCAAGGGCAGAGATTAGCCTCAACCAGGATTAAACCAATAGGAAAATTTGAATTTGTTGGCCCTTATCTCCCAGCAACATGTGGAGTGCCCTGAGCAAATGGCAGAATTTGATCTTTAGCTTCCTTTTGGCAAAAAGCATGTTTTCTTGCCAATAGACACTTATCAAGCATGAGCATTGAAGACAGGAGGGATTCTTGGGGGAGGAGGCGGGGGGGCTTTATAAAAATTTGTTTATATGCATTGCTTAGTTCACATGTAAGAATCGCAACTTCAAGTCGAGGCTCCCCCTTTTCTTTTTTTTTTTTTTTTTTAGGCCATCAGTTTTTAGGTACAGCATATTTCCGTAGCTCTCGAGTAAGTCTGCTACATGCTTTATTGGCTTAATGTGGATGTGTTCTTGGTATATTACATTTAGACCACAGGCTTTCATAATCTCTGTGCGTATTATTAGGATTCACTCTATAGTGTAGTGAAGTAGATGGGATATTCGCATTCTAAACATGCAATTTCTTGCCTCATCAGGTAATGTAATTCCACACTTCATTAGGACTGTGAAGTTTATCATTTGTCATCAAAGCCAAGCTGTCAATAAATGATTAAGTTTCACATGAGTAAAATGTAATATTGGGGCTCAAGCAAAACGGATAGCAGTGTACATTTTAATTGCAGTTAGTGAGATTCTGTGTATGTTTGATTTTCAGGCTGTATTTCAACAGATGCTTATTGCAGCTCGAGGCAATGTGACAGAGTTTAAGCCTAATTTATTCCACTGTTTATGCAATTAGGGAAAGCAGTCTTCTAAAGGCCACGAACCATAATTGAAATGTGTCATATCTTAATGGTCTGGTTGAGATTGAAAAAGGCTTACTTTATCTTCTTTTTTTGTACTATTAAATTATGATATCCTCACATACGGTATCTCTCTAAAATATGAGGTAGGTCGAGTTTAGAATCTCAGTTGCAGTCTTATTGACGTTGAGGATTGAGGTGAAGTGAGTTTCTGTACATCACCTCAGGTTAATGGACGCTGAGCAGGTTTACAGGAGGAAACCTCTCCCCGCGACAGGCGCCATCCCTTGTGTGTTCCCAGTCTCTTTGTTCTGAAGTGACAGCGGTGAGGTAATACGTACGTATAATCACCCGGTTGTGTAAATAACCAAGAATTGGTGTTTGACAGAATGATGGAGAGGTGAGACAAGTATGGACTTGACCTGTGATGAACTGTCGGCTCTAATTACTTCCTGCTGAAACTGGAGATGAGGCTAAAACTCATTGTAAAACGGTAGACCTCAGTCTGAGTCTCCTTGAGGTTGAGGTGTGCTAATGTTTGCTCATCTTTCAGTCTTGGTGGATGAGCAAAGACTTTTGTGTTTAGATATTGTTAATTCGTGCCGTGCGCTGCCAGTTTGTCATTGTTCGACCTTGTTAGTAATTATGTAATTTTTTTTCTTTGTTGAATCCATCATCAAGGTAGAAATGCAGAGATACATACACTGTCTCTGGTCATATTCTGACTTATTTAGGTCACACAAAGAATAATTAAGCAGTCTAGACTTGGTCCTCCAGGAAGGTTTTTCTGGTTTTAAGTACCGATGTACAGCTACCGAGACAGAAAATGCCGCCTTAATGGACAGCGTTTTAGGTGCACATGTGGCACGGGGGCACGATTGTCGCCCAGTAGTGTTGAGTGGTTGAAATCCCAAATGTAGTTCCCTGCAATTTGGTCATGCAACAAACACAAGGGGTCACATTTTGCAAATGACTAAACAGTCCTGTCTTTGTCACTCCATTAGCAAGTGTTATTTAGAACAGGTTTGCCAAAGAGTAGTGGGATTTGGAAGAGACGACTCTCATGGCCTTTATAGTCCACTTCATTTCTTTGATATTGTCGCAAAAGCATCTACATGTTTCAACATCATTTTAATTTGAGCAATAAGGCACAGTTACTTTGAATACTCGTGCTAAATAAAATAAGTCTTACTTGCGTCACTTTGTCCCCATCAGGTAATTTCCTGTGTCAGCTTGACACCTTTAGGCCTCACTGTGGTTCAGAGAAATCTGATATGCAAAGTGCCTGATTAAATTCAACAACAGTCTGAAGAAAGTAATCTATCTGTGTTTTGACTTGTGGTTTGACCTGTAGTTTTAGAAACACAGATTAAGCGCTTGTAGACAAGGACACCAGGCTTAAAGCAATTCAAGTCCCATGTCTGTAACTGACCCTGGTTGAGGTCAAACTTCTCACCTTATCCTGATCTTGATATCCGATTTCCCTTTGCATCGGGGATCTGGTGCCCAGGACCAGGCCCTTCTGTCTGGGAGGCACCTGCGGCACACAGGACCGTCCCCCATCACTCAAGTCCTCAGTGATACACTCGTCACAAGCCGCTGTCTTGCACAAATGAGCTGTGATTGAGGTGATTGGAATTTCCAGAGGCTGTCACAATCGTTTTGATTGGAAAATAGACAGGAGATAATGGGAGAGACAGGCCTGTTATGAGAGCCCTGTCAGGACTAAAATAATGCATCAGAGTGAAGAGGTTAAAGACACCGCTTCCTTGTTAATAATTAATTGCTGTGCGTGTGGTGGATCCACTTCATCGCTCCCAGTCATCACTTGATAATTGCTTTACATTTAATTTGGCTTTAGAGACTGTTTTTGAAGCTGGGTAAATTGCGCTTGAAGTGAATATGGACTCAGACAGAGACAGCAGTTTGGTTATATACCATGAGTTAAAAAGTGACAAGTTTGACAAGACGGAGTAAAGTTTTCGTTAGTCTGCACATAACTTTGAAAATAGACTCTTGGAATGAAAATGATCAGCAAACTTAACATAAATGTCAAAATATCGATCAAGCAAACTTCAGCATTCGTGGTTGCTTCTATTATTCAGCTGGGATATTTATATGTGCAGTACCTTTCTGATTTGTGCTAATGCACAACCGCACAATGATGGCCATGGAAGAATGAGGGAAAATATAAAGATTTGACTTATATTTTATAGTTTCATTTAATCAGTTGCCTCATAAGAAGTTGTGAGTTGGTCTTCATGGAAACACATTTCAAAAGAGCAAATATGTGTCCTGTGACTTTTTTTTTACTTCCCCAGAGAGATAATGACTGCTCTCTCCCTCCGTCCACAGATGATCCATTCTGAGGTTAGTGGATGAGACATGAACCTGGTGTCCGCTCAGACCAGTAAGGACCTGCTGAAGAGGGATGTGCCAGTTAATCGCTTGGAGAACGATGCAGACCTCAGGGTACGGAGAGCCTCTATACTGGACATAAGCTGTTTTGTCACCATTGAGGAAGGAATACATGGTAGAATTTATAGGTCACTCTAAGTACTGCATAAGTGGAGGGCCAAACTTTATGTTGCTGTGTCGCTCCCCTTCATTGGGGAATTTGACTGCTCCCTTTCCCAAAACCCAAAGCAGCTACTGCTCAGTCTTGCATGCACACAGATAATAATCAAGTTAATTAGACCTGAGATTGAACAAACTGCAGCAGTAACTTAATCATTTGTGACTTGATTAAAAACGCTATATTCTGCAGCTCCAGAGACCAGACAACTTTAAGTTTTTTTTAGGAAACTATAAATTAGCATGTACTCAACAATTCAGGGTAGAGTTAAAACATAATGTTTCCTTAAAAGTAACAGTGAAATGAGGCTCAGGTCTTAAATAAACGCTCCCCTGCTGTTTGACTGACACTGGGCAGGCGTAGATTACAAATGCATTAATGCTTTTTTTGTGTGTTGCTTTTTCATCCCCATAGGAAATTTATGAATTTGGAAGGAAACTGGGTCAAGGTAGCTTTGGAGTTGTTTATGAAGCCACCCACATTGAGACACAGACAAAATGGGCTATTAAAGAGGTTTGCAGATCAGCGGTGAGTCTATCTTGACATCCTTCTGGGAAGCCTGTTTTTAGTTTTTTTCACCGTGATGAAGAAAACCAGTTGCACTAATAAGAGAAGTTAATGTTTTGAGAAAAACAAACACAGCTGTGATTGGACTTTCTGTCACACTAGGCTGGAAGTCCGAAAGCTAAGATGCTGTGGGATGAAATAAACATTCTCAAAGAAGTGAATCATCCTCACATCATACACGTTCAAGCAATCTACTACACCACTAAGGTAAGACATCATAATCCCAGAATAAGCGTATTTATTTGAAAGGGTGAGTGTCATGTGGGTAATATGATATAATCTCTTATTCTGAATACATCTCGGCGCAGTGATTACTGATGACTGTGCAAATGGATTCACTGGTAAGAAGCACCTTTGTTCTTGTTTTTAGATGATATATCTGGTGACTGAACTGTGCAGAGGAGGTGACCTGAAGCAGCTCTTGCAAAGAAAGACGGTCTTCACAGAGGATGAAACGAGGAATATAATGTGTAGTTTAGCTGATGCCGTTGTCTACCTTCATAAAAGAGGTAATAGTGTTTTACACTGCAGTGAGAAACTGGTTGTGAGGTTTGCTGAAATCAAAAGCAGATTTCGAGCATTTCTTTTGAATAAAGTACTAGTGGCTCACCAATATATCTAAATTGTTTTTGTTCTAATTCACAATGGATTTCCTACCAACATAGTGTTCAGTAATTATAGAAATGAGTCTTATTTGAGTAAAATAGCCACAATGAATAAATAAAAAAAAGCAATAAACATTTTAATTAAATCTGATTTACTTAGAAATGGAGTTTCACTCCTTAATGGTCAAACTTGTGGTTAGTGGTAATTTACTATGTTGCTTGGCAATGAGGCATCATTACATTGGGCTAATGACTAATTTACAACAAGCGAGGGAGCAATACTGATTAACAGGTGTCTCAGATGGAGAGTCCCTGTGTGCGGGTTTTCCTCAACTCATCAGAGACTAATGAGGAAGTGCTGGCTTTGAATTACAAATCTAGAGCCCTTTTGGCCAAATGACCGGTCTTGATAGTCTCATGCCCTGAAATTCTTCAAGTAATTCTGAGATTATTGATTTTTTATGTTTTACCTTATTCAGGCTCAGCTGCTATTTGCCTCAGACGTGCTTTCAGGCTCACCTGCAGCTGCTAATGTTAGGCCTTGTTGCTCCACATAGTCTATTTGTCTTCTCTATGTAAGTCTTAACAGTGCACATTCGTCTTTTTTTTTTTTTTTTTCAAAGTCGTATCGTCTATCCTTACATATGTCAAATCATTTAAAATATACTATGCCAAATGTTGAGTTATAGGTGGCTATTATAGTGAGATTTATTCTTATTAGTCCCCTCATAAACCCCCAAATTTAAACTAAATACTGTAAAATGTATTCCGGAATCGGTGGATTTTATTAGGATTTGATTACGTGTAAAAAAAAAAAAAAAAGGAAAAGAAAGCTTTTTAATATGGAAATGGGAATTTATCAAATCAAAAAAATATGAATTCTTAAAATGACAAAACCCCAGTCAGGTGTACTTGTGTTGCACAGCTCGTCTATTGCACTTTCACACGACATCAATACTGCATGCATAACATTGTATACTTGGTTAGTTCAAACAGTGTACTGCTCACAAAGACGGCTCAGGGCTGTTTTCCGCCTGCCTTCCCTCACACCACCAAGTTTTGTTAGCGGAGCCCCTCAGTCAGGTCTGCTTTCGGCAAGCTGAACAGATCGCTGTGTAAATGTGTACAAAACATAGTTTATCCTTAGCAAATAATACATTAATCATCTATATGGCGCAGATTCCACCCGAGACAGGTCCATCATGGGGCAAACACAGAGACAGGCAATCACACACTCACATTCACACCAACAGGCAATTTAGAGACATCTGATATCCTCAAATGTCTTTGGACTGGGGGAGAAAAGCGGAGTGTGTGGGGATATTACGCACAGGCAGAACATGGAAACCACGCAGAAAGGCGCTGAACTGGATTCAAATGGGTGATATTCTCGCTGTGAGGCAGGAGTGCTTCACCATTAAAACCACAGAGCCACCCTTAGTAATTCATATAATCCATAACTATGATCAACAACTACTTTTCCAGAGGCGTAACTGCCTCCACATCGATTTGTATTATTCACGGAATGAAATCCAAAATGATTATTTTTTTTGCTGTGGAAGGTTGATGAAGGCCATATGTTTTGGTACAAACAGGTTTTTTTGTTTTTTTTTAACAGCATTAGCTGCTAGTGTTGAATGCCCCACCACATCTTGTGAATTCGTCCAGTCCTGTCATGATCATTAATGGAAAAAATTGAAACCCATTGCATCAAGGTTTTCTTCTTCTCATCCTGAAGATATAGTGCACCGGGACCTGAAACTTGAAAACATTCTTGTGAGAGACTCTCTGGATGAAGATGATGGGAAGATCAATATCAAGGTAAAACAGTGACATCAACCGTAAAACTTTTCATCACAGTTTCTTGTCGGTTCTTTGCTGGACTGAGTACAAGCCTCTGATGGGCACTTTTTTTTTTTTCCTTTCTCGCCCACTGCCTCCTCTATAGTTAGTGAACTCTTTAAATACTGCCTCATTATGACAGGCTCCCCCCGGTCTTTTTTTTTTTCTAGTACACCCTTTCAAAGAGAGAATAAACTGTGTCTTTAAAGAAATTACAAGCAGAGCGCAGCATGTTAGACGCATTGACGACAAGCCAGCCATAGCAGATACCTGGTGTGTGAGCTGAAACAAGGCTCGGCCACAGCATAAATGTTTGTCTCGCTCTGTTTTTTGTTTTTTGTTTTTCCTTTGTGTGAACGCACATACATAAACAGAAACCTGCTGTACATGTAAGAGAATGTTGTCATGGCACAGTATAACGAACTTTCAGCTCACAGGACTTGGATGTTTTTCTTTTGCAATGATGTGATAAATATATGGACCTGTAGCAGCAAAGCTTTTCAAGGAAAGAGCCAGCAGTCTGTGTTTATGCCCAAGCCCTGGCTTTGTCCAGACAGGGGCACATTTAACAAAGACTTGAATCCAGGTTGTGTCAGCGCAACTAAATCATGTTTATTTATATCACCAATTTCTCAAGAGCTGTTCTCCACCCAGGTGACAGACTTTGGATTATCTGTGAAGACAGAAGGTGTAGGGATCGCGAAGACAATGAGGGAAGCCTGTGGCACTCTTATCTATATGGGTAAGTCACCAGTGTTACCAACGGCAGACCATATTGAACCGCAGGTGCAGAGGTTGGCTATTCACAGTGATGTGATGCTCTTAAACAACGGGTTTAAGTCTGTTGTTGTGTATTTCACTTACTATTTATACATATTTAGTATTATTAAGTATTTCTACATATAAAGTATTGTACTTGTAAAATACTGGTAAGTAAGGATACTTTAAAGAATAACTATCAAACAATTAACGCAGAATGATTCACGTGAATTGTCATGCATCGTTTCAAAAGACATAAACACACTTTGAAGGCAAATGTGTTGTTTCCACAGCTTTTCTCTATTTGTTAAAATGTCTCAGTTGTTTCTTTTCCTCTTTGTGTTTTCCTCCATGGTGTTAAGACCCTTTGCTCACCTTGTACTTGGAGATGGTGCCACACATCACTTGGCTTGTGTGTGTGTGTGTGTGTGTGTGTGTGTGTGTGTGTGTGTGTGTGTGTGTGTGTGTGTGTGTGTGTGTGTGTGTGTGTGTGTGTGTGTGTGTGTGTGTGTGTGTGTGTGTGTGTATAGGGCTCATCTGTATCGGTGCAGAACAAATGTTGGGTTAACCAGATGCGTCTGTGACTGTGATCTATGGTGAAACATTGGCTTGTTGTGTCTTGTGTTGGCGGCAGCTTCTTATCTGACCACTGTGCTTCCAGTGAGTGTTCACACTTTTTTTATTGTGGCTGCGACTCACCTGGTGTTGCCCCTCCCACACAGCTGTTTCTGTCACAATCCAGCCAAGTTAATGATATAGTTCATTAGCACTTATTTGGACTAATGGTTCAATCATGCACTGGGGTATGTGCATAATAAATTTCTAATGTATTGCCCTTTCAGCTTATTAAGGTCTCTGGCTTTTGAAAACATACGCATATAGAACTGTAGTGAAAAGAATGATGGTTTACTAAAGACACCCTATATTTAAATCACAGTTTAGATAAAAGTAAACTTGCACACAGCATTATACACATCTGTTTGAGCCTACAGGTAGACTATGGACACTGTGGTCTCTATTCTGGGTTACAGACAATAGGCCCTACAGACATACAACATGGAGAAATCCCATTATGCCTTTCATGCCACCTTATAATCTCTTTTCACAGTATTTCTCTCATGAACAGCTGATAATGAGGTTGTGTGAGGAAAGACACTATAGGTAGGTAAAAAGTCCAGATGAAAACCGCTTGCAGAAGTTTAAAAATTTTTTTGAACTAGTGTAACTTCACTTTGAATAATAGTGCTTTACACTGACGTATTTATGTGTTCACACTATAGAAAACCACTAAGTCTTTTTTCCTGACAAGCTGCTTTCCCTTATAAAGAGGAACTCGGTTGACTTTTTGTGCAAGAAATTGCTCGTAATTCCCCTTGGAACGGTCCAATCTCAGAACACCTATTAACGTAGATAGATAAGATTTCAAACTGTCAAAAAATGGCTTTTATAATTATGCATTTGGAAGTTAAACAGTTTGCTTGTGATTGTCTTGGATCGCAATGTCTTCTCTTTTACAGTTTGGAATGTTGATAACTTACGTTACTGCTCATATCAGTGATTATACATTTATTTACATTTGTTGTCTCACTTGGTGTCAGCACTAGTAATGATTTCAACTATTTTAACATTGTATTCATTTGCTGCCACATTTCAATATTCTATTCAAATTAAAATCAACATATTGCATGTGTGTCATTTTCAGCTCCGGAAGTCATGAGCGACCGTGGCTACAGTCAGTGGTGTGACGTGTGGAGCATAGGAGTTGTCATGTACATGTTGTAAGTAGACAGACACACTCTCAAACATATACGCACATACAGCGGAAACATACACCAACATGTCTGTTTCCCTTTAGACTGTGTGGAAAGCCTCCATTTTCCGCCAAAACAAAGTCAGCCCTGCTTGAGAGAATTAGGAAAACTCAACTGAAATTCACTGAACCCATCTGGGAGACCGTCAGTGATGCAGGTGAAACTTCATTTTCAATGATAAAATCAGTGCAAAGTCACTGTACAAATGTAGCATGTATTCAGGTTTATGGGGCACGTTGTTGCTGATAAACTCACTGAATGGCTTGTGGTCTCTGTCTCAACAGCAAAACATGTACTGATCTGCCTTCTGAAAGTGGATCCCGCATACCGCATGTCTGCCAGTCAGCTCCTAGAAAACCCCTGGATCACAGTGAGGCGCCGATTCTGCCAGCTGCATTCATGAACTTTACCAAATGAGTCACACGAGGAGCTCTAATAGTGTGCTTTGTCCAACAGGGCGACACTGATGTGCCTGCTGTACAATCCAATGTGCTGGAGATGATGCAGCATCACCTGGAACAGGAAGAGAGTAATATTTGATATTTATTCAAAATTTTCATCACTGCAATACACAACATGGAGTACTATAGTACCATGTGATGATGAAATGAAGGTTGTAGTTTTTTTAACCTCAGTTCATTATTTATGGATAAATAGCTGCTGGAATTGTTTGTATTTCAATCATTTCTGCAGTGTTTGTTATACTTTTGAATAATAATTATATGATATGCAACCTGACTATTACAACAATGAACCTTTGTGGCACAAATCTGTATGACAAAATCATCAAATAAGGCCAGATTTCTTAAATCGGCACAGTAGCTGGTGGTAAAATTGTAATTTCTTTCACATAGGAGAGCAGAGTTTGGAGGTATTATCCCCAACCTCTTCTGAGGACATCCTGGACCCGATCCATGTTCCCCAGGCTGTTTCCACAGAAACAAATAGCAACTGCAGTAGCCATGCCAAGCACAGCCCCAAGAACAACCACCGCACCTCGACATGCTCCACATCCACTAAACAGGTACTTGGACATTCAGACCTCACTTTTAGGGGCCTCTAAATTTGACAGCTCTTTAAGATTTGTCTTGTCTATTGAGCAACGGCATGTGATTAATCTAAGTTCTGTACTGTTATCTGGTGTTTCTGCTGACACATCAATTTGGGTTAAAATATGTGTTATTAAACTTAGACAATGAAAATGTTTATAAATAATTGTTTTAGTCAGCATTGCTTTTATGCAAAAACTCCTCAAACGGATTGACTGTCTCAGTAGCAATGACCATCATGTCATGTGCTGATTTATGTAAATGACCACAGCTCAGAATGGTTTGGCTGTCCACCAGACAGTTTCAATACAGCATGAACTACCACTAGAGAGATCAGAACTTATCCGTTATTTCTGGAAACTAGCTGTGAATGTCTCATGTTGTGTTTTGTGTAGAGTGGAGGAATGAAGACTCAAGTGAAAAGCTGCGGCCTCCCGCAGGACGCGCGCCAAAGCAGCTCTGACACCTCGGTACAGCCACCCACAACACAGGTTTATTTTCAACCTCCCTCACCTTTGCCTTTTCTTCTTAAATTTTTATTCGATTTTTATTTATTTATATAGATTTTTATATGCATAATCTAAGAAAAAAAAAAAAAAAGCAAATGTCTGCTGTTTCTGAATTTTTTAAAGTTTCTTTATTAGTTTTGATATTAAATCACCACTAGATGGTGCCAGACTTACCTCTTACAGAAGATGCTAATAAAGGTGTAGTCATGCAGCTGTTTTACATGAAAGTCATAGTTAATTCTGTTACGTAAGATGAACATGAATCTTATCCCTGCAGCCTCATGCTGGTATGAAAGCGCCCCCACCGCCGAGTGCAAAGCCGCGCAAGCCTCAGGACAGGAGCGATCCCTGCACAGGACAGAAACCTGCCTCCAGCCAGAGTAAAGCAGATGACCGCAGACCTTCTACCTCCAGTAAAGTAGGCCTGGCCCCTACAAACTCCCAGCACTCCCAAAAACCACTACTTGCTCAGAACAAAACTAAAAAATGAGCCATATCACATAGGAAAATGAGGGAAATGTTAATATTTGCTCTATTGTATGCTGTTCTGTTATTTTAACACTGACGTGAATGTAACCACTATGAAATGTGCAATCCTTATGGTGATGACCAATGACCAAGAGATTATGGTAGTGCCAAAAAAAACAAACTGTGTGCAGGTGTGAAAATTACACATAAGTCCAAAACCACTGCTGCTGAGGGATCAGCGTTAAGTACAACCTTGTGCCAAACGAATTGTGGTCTGGAATGGTGAAAGATTGCTGGACAAATGCACAGAGCAATACACAACCAATTGATGGAGAGCCTCGTCCTTCCTAAATACAGACTCACAGTTATATACTGTCCAGCAAATGCAGAGAATGATGGGTTTTGTCAGATATAGTTGATGCCTTTATCTTAGAGTATCTACCTTGTTAGTTATTTGGGTGAAGCCAGCCACTTAAGCGATCCGAGCACAGCACAGCCCATGCCTTAAGGAATTTTTTACTCGTATACCTAGTGCTACAGTTTTTCCTTCTAAATTAATATGATGTAAAGTAGCCTTTATTACAATTAAAAATGTTCATTGTGTATGTTTAGGGTCTATATGCATAAATACAGTTGCAATACATTGTCTTGTGCCAAATATAAAGCACTGCACAGTTGCAAACACTCGATTCATTGCAAGGAATGAGTGGTATTTTCAATAAATGCTAATAAATGGGATATTGTCGACACAATACCACAAAGGATACAGGAGTAGTTACTGGATATCATTTCACAGCACAAAAGTAAGCAGTGGGGGATTTTCTTCTTTTCTCCTCTGACCTCTCAATTCCAAAATGTCCTATATGCAGTGACTGCACCCACTCAGTGTCAAAACAGAAAAACTGTCACACAGGCTGGTTACGCTCCATCTGAATGCAGAGGATTGGGACTGAGGGCAGCCACGGGTCTAATCTCGTTTGGAGGCCATTGAAAGCGGTAGGAGCTACTTTGAGGGCACTGCCATTCAAGCACAGGTTTTTCCGCTGTAGAGAGAATAATCCCCAGCATAGATACAACATTAAAGTATCCAAGCATAACACACAGAGGGTGAATTTCAAATCCACCCATTTGCATCTTGAAGTGAATGAGTGCCAACAAAGGGGCCCTGTGTTCATGTGCTGGCATCGTGTTTTATTGTGTATTTGTGAATGTAGCTTTCATTTTTATTTGATTTTTTTTTTTAAATAATGAATGTTTCTGAAAGTATATGAATGCCAATATACTGTGATGATCTGATGTTTCTTGATTTAGTAAGTCGATATGCAAAACATTGTTTTCACTGTTTATTCTATTTTCATTTTTAACTGGGACAGGCTGTGAGAATTAACAAATGACATGTGAATTATCTTTGATTTCAGCTGCTTGCCAAAATGACTGCTACATTACTGACAGGCTGTACGATTGTGGTTTACTCAGACTGCTGTAAACAGCAGATGGAGCTGTAGGAAGTTGCTGAATTCATTTCCTGGTGTCCTTCTGACAGGAGGGTGCTGTCCCCAAAGCTACCTGGTTTTGTGCGTGAAGATGTGTAATTGGTGCTGATTGCTTGAGCCACTGCCTATTAGAACTGTGATGCCCATGTAATGTGTCTCTAATTAATATGCTGTATGCTCTTATCTTGATGGTCCATTGAGGCAAATTAAACCGTTAACTGTGTTGTGATTTTGTTTGGGCAACAATTTCCAGAGATGAGAATCAAGAACACACTACAATGATTTCTCTCATTACTTAAACCTCTTCATTTTTTGCCAGATTTGCATGAAATGTAATAATACCTTTAGTTCAATTTTGTTAGAGGCGATGAGAAGAAATGGCATTTCCAAGCTTATTGTCCTTGTTTTTATGTGGCAGATATTTATGAATGTGACCTTCAGTAAACTTCCGAAGGGTTTATGTCCGGCTCAGAGTTCGACTTATGTAAAGAAGCTGAAACACAAGTAATGTAAAAATACTGGCTGTTTTCAAATATACTAGCAGCAGTTTCCAATGTTTAATACTGTTATCCTCTATTGTTGCAAAGAAAGAAGAGCCCCCCCAGTTTTGCTTTTATTCCTTTTGCCAAAACAACAGAGAAAAGAGATGGTTGAGGAGGGGGGCAAAATGAGAGGCTGTATGGTGGATAGGTTAGGGGCGTGAATTTGGGACAAAGCATGGAGGAAAAGGAAATTAGAAAATTCGTCGGGATGGAACGAGGGATGCGCCCCTTCTCTTCCCCACAAATCCTCCCCCCAGTTCTTCCAGCAGTGCTCCTGACAGATGGAAGTAAGGGTGGGTGGGTTGATGGGCTGGAGGGATTAAAACTCTGCAGCCCCATTTTGGAGCCTGAAGAGAGCGTCACTCCCGCAAAGGTGGGGTGGAGGGAGGCACTTGTGGCGAGAGTTGCGGGCCGTGTGAAGTGGGAACACGCTGGCTAATGTCAAAAGAGGCAAGGATGCTTCCCCTCCCTTGGCCCCCTCCTGGGTTCCATCCACCGTCATCCACTGAGGAGTAAGGGTAGGGGGAAGGGAGGGGGGGGGGGGGCATCTCAATAACCTTAATAGAGCTCCTTTTAATTAATCAGCTCATCTGCAGAGGCCCGATACCTGCAGCTGACCCCCCCCCCCTTCCGCCCACCCTCCATCCTCACCCCCCGACACAACATCCTCACACTGCTGCTGTGACATTGTGGTAATGAGGTAACACAGCTACAATGTCATGGAAACGTTGCAGAGACGTTATCTGTGGGAGCTCATCACACATGCTGATGTTCCTGATCCCCTTCAGTGTTTGCGTTGTGTGCGAAGGAAATGTGTGTGTCGTACGACAGTGTAACTCCCCCTTCACGCATACGCACGCACGCACGCACGCACACACCTAATGACAGATACATATGGCCAAATGGCGGGAGTAAACCATGATGCTGCTATTACCACAGAAGAAGAGGGAGGGGGTGGGCCCACGTCAACTAAACATTTGAAACAGATGGCAATTTCAAAGCAAGCCTCATCAATCTTTGTTGACACTACCCCCTTTTAAAAACTACTCTTATTTGGGATATTTGCAATTATAATACATACTGTAAGCTCATTTGAATATCAAATTAATTACTGAACACACTGGAGTAAATACCTCTTTTATAAGTCCTTGTTAAAAGTGAAAAGTTCTTGACTACGGTTGGGTGGTGTGTTAATTTACAGTGATATCTAATCCCAAGTTACTTCACATAAAAGGCATTACTATACATATTTTAATAGGGAGGTGGTTGTTTTCCAAGCAATTTTCTGCTAGAGTACATTTTTAATTTATTCATATTAAATTTATTGGTCTCTGCATACCCGCTCAGTAAAACTAATCAACACCATGTATGGCCCTCTTAAAGCCACATCTCTCTTTGGCAGGCAGACAGGCAACCTCTGCATTAGGATAAGCTCTCCTCTCTTGTGCACAGAGCTGGGTGAAATGCCCCGCATTCAGTCAAGCAGGAGGATGCCACCTCCAAGGAGACTCTTCAGTTCTTGCGAACAACCTTTTAATCAGACGGGGAGGGGGGGGGGGGGGGGGGGGGGGCTGGAAAATGAAAAATGTGGCCAGCCTTGAATGATCCAAAACACTGCAATTTCGGGCGGATGGTGACCATCTCCGCCGCTGTCAGAATACAGTCAGCTGGGGACAATGCCTTTCCTTCTCTCTTTCTCTTACTTCTTGCCCTCAAACTCATCTGCCCTTGAATTGGTTTTATGGAGCTTTGGCAGTCATTTAGCACAGTATGACTGGAGTTCTTATCACCTGACTCCACTATACACTCCAAATATCTATCGACCCATTGACACACCTTGAGGAGGAATCTACACAACCTTACACATGGAAATGATTTCAATTAATTACCATTCCCCTTTGACAAGGCAGACAGGAAGGGGGAAACAAAGGAGCCCAGACAACAGGAGCATTTCTCTGGTGTAATGTGCACCATGTGTAATGAGCAGCGGAAAGGTCATTTGACACATTTCTGCCAGAATGAATTCATTTATTTCAAGTACTTAATTCTGTAGTCACCTCATTGGGTGGCAGTGCACTGAGAGGGTGCATTACCACAAGTGGAGGCTTAGCTTCCTCCCAACAGCTCATAGTGACCACGGGTCTGTGGGAATACCTGAAGAAGAGAGAGAGATAGTGAAATGGAGTGTAGGAGATCCAATCACCTCCTCTATCATAGGAGAATCACCTTTATCACCTTCAGCGTAATTGGAACATTCATTACAGTTCAGTAAAAATGCAGGTCGCCATTAGATGAGCAATTTAAAAGTCGGCTTCTGGAGAATGAGCGACTTGAGGGGTCATGATACGGGGTCACAGTCAAGTAAATAATAGGAATTGGTCCCATGAGACTTGGAACACCACAAAGCTCATGGTCACGCACCAAAATACAACTCAGGAAAGGAGGGAGAAATTCAATCATCAGACAGAAAATAAAATGCCCCCTGTGCCCTCCCAACATCGCAGTAATTAGAATTAGAAAAGCAGACTGTAATTTGCTGTCATAAGCGCACTCTAACTTGATGAATCTCGAGGCTGCTGCGGTGCTTGTAGAAGTAATTTTCTTCTTTCAAACAAAAAGTTTCCAATAAACATGTACAATTATTTTGTACCTTCTTGATAAGAGGCTCGACTCTTATCTCAGATTTCCAACAACATTCCAGTGAAATGAAACACTGGTGGACATAGCCACTAACACAAAAGTGCAAACACAAGCGCTTCAAGACGGAAGGCATTGGGCATCGTCTGGAGTCTGCTGTGGCGAGATATAATTTATCGAAGTAGCGTCAGAAGATGGTGCCTTCATGTTGTTTATATGAAATCTAAATAGTGCAGAAGAAATGGAAACTCCTCAGACCAGGCACCTGTTTCCAATTTTCTATCATATGATATTAGTTACCTGTGCAAACTGTAGTCTCAAGTTCCCTTTCTTAGTTGGCAGGAGTTGCACTTGGTGTGGGTTTCTGCCCACAGCTTAAAGCTTCGACATATTGACAAGGCCTTCTTCATTGCTCGGTTGTAATGAGTTATTTTCTTCGAGTTACTGCAGCTTTTCTGTCATCTTCCAACCAGTCTGCCCATTCTGCTCTGACCTCTGGCATCAACAACTCATTTGTACCCAGGGAACTGTCCTGCGCACTCCATATTTTCTCTTTCTGAAACAGTTTTTTGTGAACTTTAGAGATGATTGTGCGTGGAAATCTGAGAAGATCGGCCGTCTGAAATAGTCAGAGCGGTCTGTCTGGTACCAACGACCGTGCCACGGTTGAAGTCAGTTCTTCACTTTTCTTTCCTAGTCCTTCTCGGCTTGAACTTCACCAGGTCATCTTGACCATGCTTGCATGCCTGAATACAGTGAGTTGCTCCAATTTGATTGGCTGATTAGCTATTTCAGTTGAACAGGTGTATCTGATGAGGGGGCAGGTAAGTGTACGCCATATGATGAGAAAACGTTGTGATGCATTGACAACAAACTTTAAATCCTTCCAAATCCGGTCCTGAGAGAGAAAGAACGTATGTCTCTGTTCCCGAGGAGTATGTAGGGATCTTAATTTGAATGATTTCAAAGAGGAAAGTGGACCCTCTCTGTTATTTTTGGCACCTTCCCAAGAGGACTCCAGTTTGGGAATGACTGGTTCAGTCGATTAGCAAATTCAACTATCATCCACAAAGTTCTCATAATAAAGATCAGGTTGGAGTTTAAGAGCAGTTTAACTGGGTTGGATGTTGCTGGCACTAAAGACCTAAATCTGGTACAACTTATTTTTTTTCGGTCTACTGATTTGCTTCTGCACATGTTTTGGAATACTTTTTTTTTAATATCTCTACAGGGAAACATCTCACTGTAAGCAAAACCAGTAATGTTAGTCTGATCAAAGGAAGCATATTTAATATGTTTAGCTTTGAAAACGGAGTTGTTACTTTTGTTCTGAAGGTTATTTTTATAAAACTTTGTTCAAAACAAAGAACTCCTAACAATAGCTCATTGGCTTACGAGCTGTGGCGCTTTGCTAACTGCAAACATGCCTGAAGTCACGAGTGATAACACGATTTCAGATTCTCTTTGAGAAATTTAAACACTCACAACAAATCTGGGTATTTATTTCTTTGTGAAGCTCCCACTAATGACCATGTTTTTGCAGGAGTAAATGTGTCCACATTAAATATGAATAAACACATCATGATGAAACAATTAGGCAATGGTCCTCTGTGTAGCCAGCTTAAGTATCTGCATGCCTGAAAAATGGTAATAACAAAAAACAAAGCTGCAGAGAAGTATTCACCAATTAGCATTACTTCTCTGTGGAAAAGAAAGTAATTAGTGAGTTTTGCATTGAGAAAACCCACACAGGAGCCTCTCACGCCAAGAACCTTTACGATTG